>NC_057801.1:671635228-671669578 GCF_018294505.1 Triticum aestivum
GTCGCGGTGTATTCCGATTGGGTCTGGTCGGTAATGTCCATCCTGGCCGGATTTATCAGCATTGTATCCGGCATGACGATCGGTGTCATGAGCTGTGGTGCACCCCCGTGATCCGTAGATCGATCTTGGTTGTCATGCGTTGTTTTCCAATATGTCTCGCAGGTCCTGCGTATTCCCCCGGGCCATGGTGAACCGACGTGGGGGTGCGGGCTAGTGTCCGGCCTGATAGCCTATTTTATCCCGGCCATGAGGTGGCCAGTTAGCCTCATCTTGTGCTGGAAGTTCAGGCTCTTCGGCCTCTTCTTCTAGCGGTTTATGCTTTGGGTATTCCCTGCTCGGGGGCTCGAGTCCATATTCCTCGGCCGCCAGGACTTTGGTCCATCTGTCTGCGAGCAGGTCTTGGTCGGCTTGGAGCTGCTGCTGCTTCTTCTTCAGGCTTCTTGCAGTGGCTATAAGCCTGCGCTTGAAGCGCTCTTGCTGTATGGGATCCTCTGGTACGCCGAATTCATCGTCACCGAGGCTCACCTCATCTTCGAAGGGAGGCATATAGTTATTGTCCTCCAAGTATCCGTCTGTCGCCTGTTCATCTGGGCTAGCCAGCCCGTGTTCCTGTTCAGCTTTCTCGAAGGTGGGTTGACCAGGATTGTATTCCTCTTCGGCACCATCTGGATTTTCTTCTCCAGTGGCGGTATTGCTGTGGCGAGGCTTGGAGCGGCGCCGATGACGCCCGTGTTTTGCTTTCTTCCCCGAGGGGTTATCTTCCGTTGCCTCATCGCCATTGGTTTCTTTGGGAGTATCCACCATGTATATGTCATATGAAGAGGTGGCCGTCCAGCGCCCTGTGGGCGGTGTTTCATGTTCTTCTCCTGCATCGTCGTCTATACCGTCGATGTCTTCGGAGTCGAAGTTGAGCACGTCGGTCAAGTCATCGACTGTGGCTATTAAGTGGGTGGTGGGTGGGAAACGAATTTCTTCGTCACCAGCTTCCCACTCGAGCCGGACATAGTTTGGCCAGGAGTCTCCTGACAGAGAGAGAGACCTTAAAGAATCCAGCACGTTTCCGAAGGGTGAGTGCTGAAAGATGTCCGTGGCGGTGAACTCCATGACTGGAGCCCGGTTAGATTCAATGGGTACGAGTGCGCGCGGTCTGGAACACACTGCCGGAGATGAGTCCGGGGGTCCGGAGACACAGATCCCTTTAGGAGAGGAGTCTGTGTTCGGCTCCAATGCCGAGGAATGTGCGGCCTCCGGGGCGGGGTCCGTCCACCCGTCCTTGGAAGGCACGACCCACTCTGGAGCGAAGTCCGGAGCGGTAGCAGGTGCGATGTTCCGATGTCCGACTGCCGATCTAGGTCGTGCACGTCGTGATTTTTCGGCGCTCCTGACATAGGTCCGAATCCGTCGAAGATCAAGTCCCCGCGGACGTCGGCGGTGTAGTTTAGGTTTCCAAACCTGACCTGATGGCCGGGGGCGTAGCTATCGATCTACTCCAAATGGCCAAGCGAATTGGCCTGCAGTGCGAAGCCGCCGAACATGAAGATCTGTCCGGGGAGAAAAGTCTTGCCCAGGATAGCATGGTTGAACGTTGGAGAAGCCATCTAACCTTGTAGCAACGACACAGAGAAACTCTCAATGAAAGCACCAATGTCGGTGTCAAAACCGGCGGATCTCGGGTAGGGGGTCCCGAACTGTGCGTCTAAGGCTAATGGTAATAGGAGACTGGGGACACGATGTTTTACCAAGGTTCGGGCTCTCTCGATGGAGGTAATGCCCTACTTCCTGCTTGATTGATCTTGATGATATGAGTATTACAAGAGTTGATCTACCACGAGATCAGAGAGGCTAAAACCCTAAAAGCTAGCCTATGGTATGATTGTTGTTGATGATGGTTGTGAGTCCTACGGACTAAAACCCTCCGATTTATATAGACACCGGAGGGGGCTAGGGTTACACAGAGTCGGTTTACAGAGAAGGAGATCTACATCCGAATCGCCAAGCTTGCCTTCCATGCCAAGGAGAGTCCCATCTGGACACGGGACAAAGTCTTCTGTCTTGTATCTTCATAGTCCAACAGTCCGGCCAAAGTATATGGTCCGGCTGTCCGGATACCCCCTTATCCAGGATTCCCTCAAGGAGACTTAGTCATCTTGCCAAGCAAGCATGATTCACATGTCTCAAACGACCCGAAGTCGGACGGAGTTAGGAGCCCATCATCATGGAGCTTCTTCATGCATTTCAGACTAATGTGTCCAAGCCGGCAATGCCAGAAGTATGTAGGATATATCTCATTAGGCTTATGCCTCTTGACATTCACGTTATAGACCGGTTCCTGTTCTAGATTCAATATAAATAGCCCATCAATAATGTGTGCCTAGCCGTGGAACATACCATTCAAAAATATCGAACAACCATTGTCCTTTAAATTGAATTCATAACCTTGACTCATCAAACATGAGGCAGAAATAATGTTCCGACTAAGTGCAGGAATGTAATAACAATTATTTAATTCCATAATGAATCCGGAAGGAAGCTGGAGCTGCATCGTGCCGACCTCAAACGCATCAACTCTTGCTTTGTTGCCGATCCTGATGTCAATCTCCCCTTGTGCCACATGCCTAGTTCTTACCAGCCCCTACATCGAGTTGCAAATATGAACAACTGATCCAGTATCAAATACCCAAGAGCTACTAGGTATGTCAGCAAGGTAAATGTCTATAAGATACACAACAAGTGTACCTTTGCCTGAAGCAGCATTCCCGGCCTTCTGGCCATGCTCTGCAAGCCACTTGCTACAGTTCCTCTTCCAGTGACCGGTCTCCTTACAGTGAAAGCAAACGGTCATCGAGTCCGGTCCAGACTTCAGCGGAGTGGCGGATGTTACCGTCTCCTTGCCCTTTGCCTTAGCCTTTTTCTTGGACCAACTCTTCTTGAACTTAGCCGATTTTTGCACCATCAACACTTGTTGCGTGCCTTTCTTAATATCCTGCTCTGCCACTTTGAGCATCCCATGCAATTCAGTGAGCTTCTTATCCATGCCATGCATATGATAGTTCGAGATGAACGTCCCATAGCTGGGTGGAAGAGAACCCAGAACAACATCAGTAGCCAGCTCATCCAAGAGCGGGAAGCCCAAACAATCCAAAGCTTGCACATATCCGATCATCTTGATCACATGTGGGCTCAGTGGATCACCTTCCTTCAGCTTGCAATCCATCAAGGATCGCCAGACGTTGAACCTTTTGGTCCTAGCCTGTGTCTGAAACATGCTCTTGAGACTCTCCATCATATCGTAAGCCTCAACATTTTTGAAATGCTGTTGCAAATCGGGCTCCATACAAGCCAGCATCAGACAGCTGATCTCCGTTGATTCATCAACGAGTTTCTGTTAGGCATTCTTAGTTGTGGCATTAGCATTATCGGCAGGTTCCTCTGGAAGTGGATCCTCTAGAACATGTTCCTTTTTATCATGCTTGAGAACAATTCTCGGATTTCTATACCAGGCGGTAAAGTTTGTTCCATTCAGTTTATCCTTTTCCAGAATTGATTTGAATACAAAGTTGGGTTGTGCAGGTGGTGCAATTGATCTACAACATAAAATATGCAATCACTAAGCAATGTGTTTATGTAGAGTAATTCGCCTAAACAGAAATACTCCCACTGAAGTCAGCACCCCTCCGCAAACTCTCAGTGATTCAGGATCGGAATAGCGCATGCGACTAGTGAGCTTTAGCATCACTACTAGCCAACATACCTATCCAGCAAGCAACTCCTTGCTAATCGCATCTCTATACGACTCCTGTCGGTCGTGAAGGTATCTCATACCCCGGCTCCCAACCTTGTTTGCCACAAGGCCCAAAACCATTTTGATAGCCTTGTCAAGTTAACCTGACGCAGTGCATGTCCGTGTCCGACACGAACCCTTCAGTTCAAGGACACCCAGCAGCACCTCAATTTTATGAGCCCACTACTAGACGTACTTGACATGCGAAGGTGCAACATCGGGGATGGCAATTCGCTTGATATTCATGAGGGATAATTCTACCATTCTAGCATGCATAGAAACAAAGAAGCATAACAATCACATATATACATATATTGTGAAATAGTATGGCTCCTTCATGGACGTTCTTCCAGGTCGGCTCCGACTCCGATGACCATCTACGAACTCCATCTTGTTTGTCACACCGGGACGCCAAGCCACCAACCTGATCTCTATTATCCAACTACTACAACTAGTAATGAATTTTTTTTACATAGAGTCACAAGTCGACACTCAGGTCGTTATACAATATAATGATAGCACTTTAGCTCCTGCCGGCTGACAAACATGACACGCAGGCCACGTATAAATACACACATGCATCACATAGACATGAGCCATACTATTCACATCAAACCTGCAAAACAAAGTTATGCATAGAATCGCATTCTACCAGTTTGTGTGTGGGGTACGAAATACACGGCGCTATGCACACGGCGGTCCCGATTTGGATTTACGTTTCATTGTTAACCCCGATGGCGGATGACCGACCGGTAGGGGTAGATCGTGTCATGACCTCATCGATCCCGATTGACAGAAAACATAGCCTCAAGGGCCAAGCACCCCTCGAGGACAATCATGACAACATCTCAACCCTTCGAGCTGCTACACATGGACTTATTTGGACCTACTCACTACTCCACCCTCACAACAACGGCATGTCTCTATGGCTTCGTCATTGTTGATGACTACTCAAGATATACATGGGTGCACATAATTCTCTACAAGACTGAAGTACAAGATGTCTTCAGACGATTCGCCAATCGAGCAATGAACAACTATGGCGTCAAGATCAAGCATATCAGAAGTGATAACAGCACTGAATTCAAGAACACCGGCCTTCATCTTTATCTAGATACAATGGGAATCACTCATGAATTTTCTGCTCCTTACACACCTCAGCAAAATGGCATTGTTGAGCGCAAGAACAAAACCCTCATTGAGATGGCTCGAACAATGCTCAACGAGTACAAGACACCAAGAAAATTCTGGCCTGAAGCCATTGATACAGCTTGTCACATCATCAACCGTGTCTACATCCATAAGCTTCTGGGCAAAACATCCTATGAGCTCCTTACTGGCAAGAAGCCAAATGTCAGTTACTTCAGAGTCTTTGGAGCTAGGTGCTGGATCAAGGATCCCCATCACAAGTCAAAATTTGAACCCAAAGCTCACGAAGGCTTCATGCTTGGCTATGGAAAGGATTCGCACTCCTACAGAGTATTCAACCTCTTCCACTACAAAATTGTTGAAATAGTGGATGTGCGATTTGATGAAACCAATGGTTCACAACGAGAGCACCTGCCAAGCACACTTGATGAAGCTCCATCCAGTGAATCTATGAAGCTGATGGGAACTGGTGAGATCATGCCCTCTGAAGCACAGCCTGAAGAGGAACTTATCATTTCTGCACCAAACCAACCTGAAGACAATGCTCAGACCGAAGACAATACTTCCAATGATGACAATGATCAGCATGAGCAAGGTCTTCGTCCAGTTCATCCTCGTGTTGCAAATGAAGTACAAATTGAGAAGATAATTGATAGCATCAACGCACCTGGTCCTCTTACTCGATCAAGAGCAACATAGTTAGCAAATTTCTGTGGGCATTTTTCATTTGTATCAATATCTGAACCCAAGAAAGTTGCTGAAGCCTTTATGGAACCTGAATGGATTCAAGCCATGCAAGAAGAACTTCAACAGTTCAAGCTGAATAATGTTTGGGAACTGGTCAAGCGACCTGACCCTCGCAAGCATAACATTATTGGAACGAAATGGATATATCGAAACAAGCAAGATGAGCATGGTCAAGTCGTTAGAAACAAAGCACGTCTTGTGGCTCAAGGATATACTCAAGTTGAAGGAATTGACTTCGATGAAACATTTGCTCCTGTTGCTAGGCTTGAAGCTATTCGCATACTGCTAGCCTATGCAAATCACCACAACATCTTGCTATATCAAATGGATGTGAAGAGTGCATTTCTCAATGGCAAGATTGAAGAAGAAGTGTATGTTGCTCAACCACTTGGCTTTGAAGATCCAAAACATCCTGATATGGTGTACAAACTCAACAAAGCACTGTATGGTCTCAAACAAGCTCCTCGCGCTTGGTATGATATAATCAAAGACTTCCTGAAGAGCAAGGGTTTCAAACCAGGATCTCTAGATCCCACACTCTTCACGAAGACATATGATGGTGAACTGTTTGTGTGCCAAATATACGTGGATGACATAATCTTTGGCTGCACCAACCAAAAGTATAGTGATGAGTTTGGATACATGATGCAAGAGCAATATCAGATGTCCATGATGGGTGAGCTGAAGTTCTTCCTTGGTCTTCAAATTCGTCAGCAAATAAATGGCGTCTTCATATCTCAAGAAAAATATCTCAAAGATTGCCTGAAGAAGTTTGGCATGCAAGATTGCAAGGCTACACGACGCCAATGCTAGCCAAACACCACCTTGGTCCCGACGACAATGGTAAAGAGTTCGATCAAAAGGTATACCGCTCCATGATTGGTTCTTTACTTTACCTATGTGCATCTAGGCCAGATATTATGCTTAGTGTTTGCATGTGTGCTCGATTCCAAGCGGCACCAAAGGAATCGCATCACTTAGCTATGAAGCGAATTCTTCGATATTTGGCTTACACCCCAACACTCGGATTATGGTATCAAAAGGGCTCAAGGTTTGATCTAGTTGGATTCTCGGATGCTGATTATGCTGGTGACAAGGTGGATTGCAAGTCAACATCAGGAACATGTCACTTTCTGGGACGATCACTTGTCTGTTGGTCTTCAAAGAAGCAGAATTGTGTATCACTCTCAACTGCTGAATCTGAATACATTGCTGCTGGATCCTGTTGTGCTCAGCTTCTATGGATGAAGCAAACTCTCAAGGACTATGGCATCAACCTGAAACAAGTACCTCTCTTCTGCGACAACGAAAGTGCCATCAAGATAGCCAACAATCCAGTTCAGCACTCGAAGACAAAGCACATTGAAATTCGTCATCATTTTCTCAGAGATCATGTCATGAAAAAAGATATTGACATCATTCACGTCAACACAGAAGAACAACTGGCAGATATCTTCACAAAGACCTTGGATGAGAAAAGGTTTTGCAAGTTATGGTGTGAGCTAAATATCTTGGAATCCTCTAATGTCCTGTGATCAGGCACACATCCTAACACTTATGCATGTTGATGACTTAGATGTGCAACACACGAAGTAAGGTATATCTTCAATCAATGAAGACTTACACTCTGAGTGTGAATACATTAACATGGAATTTGACTTCGGAGCGCCACGATAATTGTGCGTCGTGTCTGGGTCTAATACTTCCTATACGGTGGGTAACGCCACCACCAAATTTCTCTGTTTGAAGTGTTTCACTCATGGCGTTACTTTTGCAAAGACTTCGCATTTGGTTTGTCTTCAGTTTCAATTTATCTTCATGATTTTCTTCACTATGATGATTTGATTGAATATATACATATATACTAGCGTTCTGTCCTCTACAACATTCACTTATAGCTATGTCTTCAAGTTGAATCTTTTGAACTAAGTGAATGTGATCGGACCCTAACCCCTCTATGCTTTCTATCTCAAACTCTATCTGTCCAAATCATATGCATTCTATTGAAACTGTCGAATGTCTTCTCCGCGTCCTAGTCAGCAGAAGACACAGAGACAAACATCAAGTCCTATTTAAATGATTCATCTTTATTGTCGATATCCGGAGAAGCCGGAACGAACGTCCGACAAACTTGGCGGGCGTGGGAACGTGGGACAGCTCTAAGTATGTTGCATGCTTGCCACGTGTCCCACGGATGTGAACAGACAGGGGCACCTGCGTAATTGCGCTGTGCTGCACACCTACTTATAAATACGTGTCCCCTGCGGTTAAGAAAACCTTCTTCCACCTCTCCACCTCGTCAAAACCCTAGCGCCACTGCGAGCTCTCGACGACGCCGGCAACGAAGTGCTTAGCTGCCGCGACTTCTCCAACGCTGTCCTCACGCCGGCCACGGACATCGTCCTCTCCGCCGTCGCCGTAGGTGTCCTCCGTCGCCAAGTTAGGGCACGGTGGGCTGAACTGCTCAGTCTCCTATTCATCCCTTCTAGCAGTTCTTCGTGCGGTAATTATAACTCTATTTTTACCACCTTTTTGATCTTCATAGATTCATCCTATTTACCGAAAGTGGTTTCTACCTACTCAATGTTAGATTTATTATGTCTGCATCTCATTATGCCTAGTCTATTCACTTAGATTTCTTATCTAGTTTGATTCCTCACTTGTACTTATTCACGGATTGGTACAAATCTGGAACCAACTCACCTCATATAAGTGAATGTCTTCGCATCATGAGGTCAATGTCTTCAAACTGATTTATCTTCAAAATCTTCTGAGAATGCATATGACCTCTTCCCCTTCCCTCGCATCTCTAATGCTGTCACAGGTACATGTCCGTGGGAGAATCCCTAGGTTCTCATAGTCTACATTCATTTGCAGAATTCTTACAGCAACACATTGATTCTCCTGAAGCCAGTTCCTGTCTGACCAGCAAGCGAAAGCCTTTGAAGCCTTTGAACATATTGAAATCGTTCAGTTTGAAGTTCATGGGTATTGAGAAATCTGTCAGGAAGGGTGGCAGAAAGCGTCGTGGGGGAACTTCAAAGGATCTGCCTGATGATCTGGCAGAAATGTATAAAACAGATCCTGAAGAAGATTACAATCAGCGCAAGACTCGAATCCAATGGATTCGACGCTATTGGGCTGAACAGTGGTACAAGTACAAGTTCGTCACCTAGGAGTACGCAGAGAAAAATGCCATCAGGAGCCCTTGGGGTGATATTCCCTATCGAGGCCTTCCCCCCAAGAACAAAGCTGAAGCCATTGCGCAAGAATTCTATCCTTGCATGGTCCATGGACCATAGCCTGAAGAAGCCGCCCCATCATCATTGCTCTGGTGTCGTGACGACAATCTCTTCAAACGCAACCTCCAGTTTGCTAAGGCTTCAGCAAAGGAAAACAAGAAGTCATGGGGATTAGACTTCAATCCCGGCCCCTCTGCTCCCCGTCAGGATGGCACACGTGAAGCTTAAGACAACAGAATTGGCCCCTTTGCAAACCTTGATGGTCTCATCCCCTACATCAAGGAACAAGGTGTCAAAGTGGATCATTCTGACAATGATGCTGATTCTGATGAAGCCCCAGCTCCTACTCCAAGGCCACAGAAGCCAAATAAGATTAAGGCTTCATCATCAGTTGCACCTAGAAAAGCTTCTCGTGTGAAGCCACTAGCCACTGCACCTCCTGAAGTCAGTGTGCAGTCCGAAGATCTGTCCCGCATCTCCAAGAAGACGGAGAAGAAAAAGAAAATCGTCAAGCGAACTGATCTGGCTCTGACTCCTGCTGCTATTCTGCGTGAAGAGCCCATTGATCTGTCAAGTGATGAAGATCTTGCTGATGATGCCCTTGAACAACTAATCAAGAGCAAGGAAGAAGCAGAAATCTTCAACAACTTGCCTCTCTTTGACGTGGCCATCATCCATAACTTCATTGATGAGTGGTTCGACACCCCCAATCTAAGCTTTGAAGATTTACAGCTTCCCATTGGCCTCAGCATCTCCTTCAATGGCGCCATTGCTTCTAAGCTAGCTCTTGCTCAGCGCATCATTGAGCTGAAGAACAAAATTGATTATGAGAAGGCTCAATTCAAGAAGCACGTGGCGAAGCTTAGTGTCCAAGACGTCAGAAACTTCAAGGTCATGCTGCATTAGCTTAAAGAAGCTTTTCTGAAGAAGCGCCAAGAAGCTCAAGGCTCTCGTGAGCGCATGAAGAGTTTGGCTGATAAGTGTGTGCTTGCCTACAATGAGGCTGAGAAGCGCAAGTCACTTGGCCGTCCTGGCATTGACCCCAGGATGGCTGCAAAGAAAAAGAAAAAACTTCCTGCTGACCAGCCTGCACCTTCAAGCCAAGAAGCCCCTCGCATTATCTTCCCGAGCGGCATGACTGGCTCGAAGCCAAAGGTTACCACAACCGCTTCAGAACAGAAGAAGACGAGGGCTGCCGAGGCTGAAGCCAGAAAGAGGAAGAACATTGAAGCCTCTGATGCCGCTCCCTCCAAGAAGAAGCACAAGACCAAGAAGAGTCGGGCTGCTCCCACAGATCCCCTTGTTGTTGAACCCATCTCAGTGGTTCGTCCTGCATCCACTACCCAGGAACTTCGCATGACTGTTCATGAGCCTGCTTCCACAGAGGCTCCTGAAGCTGAAGATATACCAGCAGCTGAACCCACCGCTGCTGAAGACATTGTTCATGATGACAATGTTGAAGATGATGAAGTTCTTCCTTAGATCGAATATAATGTGGTATCATCTCCTGTTCGTATAAACAGCGAACTCATCAGCATTGGTCGTCCTCTGACGCCAATTGCTTAGGATGCTTCATGGGCTGATCGCCCGCAAGAACAAGACTCCCCTAGTACTCCCCAACAACAACAAACCACAACATCCGTCCAAGTTGAAGAGGATGAGGACCTGCCCACTCCATCTCCAAAGGCGTCGCCTGTACTGCAAAGGCTTCGCAAAGGACCAAGGCCTCAAGTCTTTCTGTCAAGCGTTCCAGAAGGAGTAGTGCAACGCCAACCTGTTGCACGTCAAGTATTTTCTGAACCCACTCCAACTGTGAATGTATCTATGTCTGAAGCACCAGCTGCTAAAGACAATCCGGCTGCATCAGCCGATGACGAATGACAAGAAGAACGTGTCTCTACACCCCTCATTCCTGAAGAAGTTGTTCACGATGTGAACGTATCTGTGCCTGATCCTCCAGCTCAGCAAGTGGCGGTTGAAAATCCTGAAGCTGCCCCAACCAACGCAAGTGAACCCAATGATGTTGTCATGGCTGAAGCTAATATGGAGCTTGCACCAACCAGTGTGCCTGAAGCTAATGAGGCCACTACACCTGAAGCAAATGAGGCAACTGCTCCTGAAGCACCTGTTGTGCAGCCTGATGCCTCAGTTGCTGCCACTGCTCCTGTTCCGCCACCACGGCCCTATACAATCGAGCAAGCATACAACCATGGCGAGCTAATCACAGTAAGATGGCCTGTTCTGGTCCCTCCGCCTACTGTCTCTGGTCCTCAATTTGACTATCACATTGAGCATAGGCCTCAGGTCCAGAAGCCCAAGACAAGACTGCCACGGTTTCCAGGTACTGCAAACTCACCAGGGTCCTTCAATGCTAATGGCTTCAAGAGCCACAACACATTCTTTGACAGCTCGAAGAACCCCTACACGAAGCCAAGAATATCATCAGATCGGTTCTGGAGTCATCAGCATCGAAGCTATTACTCCTGTGTTCTGTATGATCAAGGGCGCATTTTCCCTCATATGCGTCTCGACACTGAAGCCATTACTGGACTGCCCTGCTTAGAAGAAGCACTTGACTGCTTTCGTGATGCTGGGCTGCTCAGTTTTGTCATAGATAAAGAACACTGGAATGAAGAGCTATTGCTTCAATTCTATGCTACTCTGCACATTCGCGGCTACAACAGAGATATCAAGACATGGATTCTCGAGTGGATGACAGGAAATGTTCATCATGAAGCCAAAGCTCTCGACATCATTGAGCTTACAGGCCTATCCACTCCTGGAGAACTCTATGAACCTGGTTGTCAAAATCACCGCAATGCTTTGGAAAGCATCTTCCATAAGCCTGAACCCAATATGAGTCAGATGTTGAGCATGATGAAGCCTTTGCCACGTGATGCTGAATATCCAAGAGAGTTCTTTGTTGAAGACCTTGAGTATCTGCCACGCACCATATATCACATCATCAGGCGAACTCTATGGCCTATCAAAGGACATTCATCAGCGGCAAAGCTTGAAGGCGATATGAAGACCTTGGTCTTCTACATTCTCAATGGCATCAGCTTCAATGCGCAAGACTTCTTCATCAGTCAACTGGATGCATCTGGATCTGATTTGTTTGGTCTGAAGTTTTATGCTCCATGGGTCATGCGCCTCATCAAGCGACACTCATCTGTCAACTATCAACCATCTGCTTGCAATCATGTAATTTTTCTACCAGAGGTTGATATGTCAGTTGAAGCTATATACCCTGAACCTGCCAAGAAGCCTCTTTGTCTTCATAATGCCGAGCACCAAAGCTTCACTCAACCCATTGAAGGTGTTCAAACAGCAACACGAATCTATCCATTGGCTGGAAATACTCGCCTGCCTCATCGAGCACCTACTGAAGACACTGAAAGCACCATTGCCCAAAGGCCTCGGAAGCGTTCTCGCGTTCTCAACGACCGAGAACTTCTTGTGGCCCTTCATCAGAAACATGATAAACATCACTTTTGGCTCAAAAGACAGATACAAAGCCTCTTGGTGGATGTCAATCGCATTCGCAACCTTGCCACCAAGAATGCCTTTGTTGCTCATGAAGCTTGCCGGCGATCATGGAAGAGCCTGACCCTGCTTAGTGCTGAAGCAGATCTTCAAGACGATGGCTTCAATGAACGATTCCAGTTTGACTCCGCTCCTCCACGGACTGCTGTCCTACGTCGTACTCCATCTCTTGAAGACTCTGAATATTCTTCCTCCGCGGCAACTGTCAATGCCAGAGTGATCGATGACGAAGATGATGCTACTTCACCACCTCCTACTTCTGCACGCATCGACACTGCACCAAGTTCGTCTGCACCGCCAAACAACAATGACAACCCTGCTGCTTCAACTACTCCTCATGAGGACGAGTAGATGCTCTATGTCTTCAAACCTTTTTGGTCATTACTGACAAAAGGGGGAGAAGCGTATGAGTTTGATAGTCTTCAAGAGGGTTCATATGGGCGGTTGCATTATATTTTTTGCCTCGTGCTTACAACTCTTGCCTTTTAAACATTTGGTTCTTTGAGTTGTAACACCTAAACTTGATGGCCGTCTGCTACTTATTTGCTTTACTGTGATGCGATGATAAATTCCGCATGTGCGATGATAACTTCCGCACTTAGATCATCCTGCAGACGTCCATTTTTCATTATGCATGTCATCCTATATGATATATCATTTCATGCATGATGAATTATCTTCATAAGTTGAAGTGGATCTCCACAAGTACAACCTGCCATGTGCATTTGCATTCCAAAAGCAAAATTACTTATATGCACATCTTCAGGGGGAGCCCTTGCTACTTATGAAGACAATTCCTATCCTTTACAATTTCACATACTTTATCCCCGTTGAAAACTTCAACCAGTTTGTCATCAATCACCAAAAAGGGGGAGATTGTAAGTGCATCTAGTGCCACCCCTAGTTGGTTTTGGAGTATTGACGACAAAGTTGGTTGAGGGACTAATGCGTTTGTGAGAATTGCAGGATAACACAGGTAGTGTCCCTCATTGATTTGGTTAACCTACCGGAGATGACCCCTAAAAATGTATGAAGACATTGAAGACAATGGTGGTATGAGAAGATATTCATATTGAAGACTATGACATGAGAAGACATTACGTGAAGACTATGGAGCGCGAAGACTGTGTGGTTTCGTTGTTTCCTTTTCTTCTTTGTTGAGTCATAGGAACCATCGTACTGTTAAGTGGGGTCCAAGTGAACTAAGTTAGAGTAACTGAAGTGATGCTCAACCCAAATCCTATGTCTTCGAGCGTAGACAATGAGAGCAAATCTTATCCAGAGTTGGATGAGTCAGCTTTGCTTGTAGCCCAAGTAAAGTTGCCGTGTGTGTTTGAAATCTGACCGTTGGAACACGTGTCAGTTCCTTAGTGACCCAGGGTCATTTCGGACAAATCAGGTCGGGTTGCCTTGTGGCTATATATAGCCCACCCCCTACACCATAAATTGGTGGCTGCTCAGAGTTAGTATACGGCTTTTGTCGTTATGAGAGCAACCCACCTCGAAGCCTTTGAGAGAGAGAAATCCTTGCAAGGACAAAGCCCAAACACCCAGAGCCAAAGAGTGTTAGGCATCACTAAAGTCTTTCTGTCTGTGTGACCTGAAGACTTATTACACTTGAGGACTGTGCATCCTCCAGCCAGTTAGGCGTCGTGTTCTGAGCATCCAAGAGTCACTATGGATTGCCGGGTGAACAAAGTCTGTGAAGGTTCGGAAGTCTACCTTGAAGACTTACCAGAGTGATTGGGAGAGGACTAAGTGTCCTTAGCTCAAGGGGAATAAGGTGAAGACACGGTCTTCTGAGTTGAATCTCAGCCTCCCTAACCAGATGTACAGTTGTCACAGCAACTGGAACTGGTCCAACAAATCCCGTGTCTTCAACAAGTGACTGGTTCTATCTCTTCCCTCCTTTATTTTGAGTTTGTCTTCGTGAAGTCATTGCTTATCTGTCTTATATGATTGACTTCATTGCTTGACTACTATTGTTGATTGGCTTCATACTATCTTCCATCCTGATCCTACTACCTAGCTGCTGTTAGTCTTCGTACGTTAACGCTATTGCATACTTGACTATGGATTGCTTGTTGTAGTTTATCTTCCGCTGCATATCAATTAGGTTATTTCTATTGTTTGTCTTCGAAACCTTCACATTTTGAAGACTTTGATAAAAATCGCCTATTCACCCCCCCTCTAGTCGATAACTAGCACTTTCACTTACGGAGATTATTTTTGGAGTTTTTATGAATTTTGGGAAGTGGAACCAATGCGAGACGATGCTCGAGGGGCCCACAAGGCAGGGGGGCGCGCCCCAGGGGGGTGGGCGTGCCCCAGGGGGGTGGGCGCGCCCCTGACCCTCGTGGACACCCCGTAAGGCGGTTGTCGCCCTTCTTTCACTGCAAGAAAGCTAATATCCAGAGAAAAATCATGTTCAAAGTTTCAATCCAATCGAAGTTAGGAATCTTCGAGAATATAAGAAACGGTGAAAGGCTAGAATCTGGAAGAGGGAGGAACGCAAAAACAGAGAGAGATAGAGAGACAGATCCAATCTCGGAGGGGCTCTCGCCCCTCCCACGCCACGGAGACCATGGACCAGAGGGGAAACCCTTCCCCCATCTAGGGAGAAGGTCAAGGAAGAAGAAGAAGAAGGGGGCTCTCCCCCCTCTCTCCCGGTGGCGCCGGAACGCTGCTGGGGCCATCATCATCACCGTGATCTACACCAACACCTCTGTCATCTTCACCAACATCTCCATCACCTTCCCCCATCTATCTATAGCGGTCCACTCTCCCGCAACCCGCTGTACCCTCTACTTGAACATGGTGCTTTATGCTTCATATTATTATCCAATGATGTGTTGCCATCCTATGATGTGTGAGTAGATTTTCATTGTCCTATTAGTAATTTGTGTATTGCTATGGTTGGTTTAATTTGCTTGTGGTTATGTTTCTGTCCTTTGGTGCCCATCATATGAGCATGCGCGTGGATCACACCATAGGGTTAGTTGTATGTTGATAGGACTATGTATTGGAGGGCAAGAGTGACAGAAGCTTCAACCTAGCATAGAAATTGATGCATACAGGATTGAAGGGGGACCAATATATCTTAATGCTATGGTTGGGTTTTACCTTAATGAACGTCAGTAGTTGTGGATGCTTGCTAATAGTTCCAATCGTAAGTGCATAGAATTCCAAGTCAGGGATGACATGCTAGCAATGGGCTCTCCCACATAAAACTTGCTACCGGTCTAGTAAAGTAGTCAATTGCTTAGGGACAATTCCACAACTCCTACCACCACTTTTCCACACTCGCTATACTTACTTTGTTGCGTCTTTATCTAAACAGCCCCTAGTTTTTATTTACGTGCTCTTTATATTCTTGCAAACCTATCCAACAACACCTACAAAGTCCATCTAGTTTCATACTTGTTTTAGGTAAAGCGAACGTTAAGCGTGCGTAGAGTTGTATCGGTGGTCGATAGAACTTGAGGGAATATTTGTTCTACCTTTAGCTCCTCGTTGGTTTCGACACTCTTACTTATCGAAAGAGGCTACAATTGATCCCCTATACTTGTGGATTATCAAGACCTTTTTCTGGTGCCGTTGCCGGGAAGTTATAGCGTGGGGTGAATATTCTCGTGTGTGCTTGTTTGCTTTATCACTAAGTAGTTTTTATTTCCTGTTCTAAGTTGTTCTCTATCTTTAGTTATGGATATGTAACATGAAATACCAAAAAAATTAGGTGTACTTGCTACTCATGGAGATGGGGAACCTGCTAAAACCCTCGATGCTCATTATGTGAAAGATATCATGTACTACTTTGATAATCCTGAGAAACCCCCATTCAATTTTATAATGGGAGACACATTGGATCAACATGAATACTTTAGGGATTATTGCTTGACACAAAAAGGGAAACTATTATGGGATCAAATTTATATGTTGTATTGGTATGCTAGGCAACTATGCTTGAGATATGATTATACTTGTTGCTCTAGGATGGAGGCTCCACACCTTCCCTTTTCGTGCAAATTTAATGATAATGAAACCTTGGCTTCTTATGCTAATGGTATATATGATTACTATGATGTGGAACAAATAGAAGAATTCGTTGCTTTTATGGGCGCTTATGAAATTGAATCTTTGTTTAAAACGTGTGAAAATCTTGATGATGCTGTTTACAGATCTGAAAATTTTGCTATACTTAAATATTGTTATGAGAATTATGAATATAATGCCGATATTGATGCATTTATTGAGGAAGTCTCCGCTGTCCAAGAAGATACTAATATTTTGCAGAATCTATGGAAGAAGAAATTGATGAAACTGTGAGCTCATTGGATGAAAAAGATGATGAGGAGAGCGAAGAACAAAAGGTGGAAGAGCGGATTAGCTACCCGTGCCCACCTTCTAATGAGAGTAACTCTTCAACTCCTACATTGTTTAATTTCCCTTCGTGCTTACCAAAGGATGAATGCTATGATGATTGTTATGATCCCGTTGATTCTTTTGAAATATCCCTTTTTGATGATGCTTGCTATGCTTGTGGCCAAGAAGCCAATATGAATTATGCTTATGGAGATGAACTTGCTATAGTTCCCTATGTTAAACATGAAATTTTTGCTATTGCACCCACACATGATAGTCCTATTATCTTTTTGAATTCTCCCGACTACACTATATCGGAGAAGTTTGTACTTATTAAGGATTATATCAATGGGTTGCCTTTTACTACTACACATGATGATTTTGATGAATATAATATGCATGTGCTTGCTGGTCCTACTTGCAATTATCATGAGAGAGGAACTACATCTCCGCCTCTCCATGTTTCCAATATGATAAAATTGCAAGAAACTGTTTATACTATGCATTGGCCTTTACTTTGTGTGCATGAATTATTCTTTTATGATATGCCGATGCATAGGAAGAGAGTTAGACTTCGTTGTTGCTTGATATGTGTTACTTTGTGCTCACTACTAAATTACAAATCCTTGTTAATTAAAATTGGCTTTGATATACCTTGGGATTCGAGTGGATCCATTACTTGAGCACCTTATGCCTAGCTTAATGGCTTTAAATAAAGCGCTGCCAGGGAGACAACCCAGAAGCTTTAGAGAGTCATTTATTTCTGTTGTGTGCTTTAATAAATTTTAAAAATAAAAATAATGTGCCAAGATTTGCCTTTAGGATGTTTACATTGCTTGTTGGTTTGTGCTATGCAAGACAGAAACTTTGTGTGTAGTGCGCAATTTTAATTTTTTTACTGGAACGTCAAACGGTTCTGAAACTTTTTGCACTCTCTTTCTATAAAAAATGTTTATTTTCCTAATTTTGGCAGAATTTTTGGAGTAATAGAAGTATGGTGAATGTTCAGATTACTATAGACTGTCCTGTTTAAGACAGATTCTGTTTTTGATGCATAATTTGCTTGTTTTGATGAAACTATCAATTTTTATCAGTGGATTAAGCGATGGAAAAGTTATATTGCACTAGCTACAATGCAAAAACAAAATATGAATTGGTTTGCAACAGTACCTAGAGTAGTGATTTGTTTTATTATACTAATGGATCTTACCGAGCTTTCTGTTGAGTTTGGTGTGGATGAAGTGTTCGAAGATCGAGGAGGTCTCGATGTGAGGAGAAGGAGGAGAGGCAAGAGATCAAGCTTGGGGATGCCCAAGGCACCCCAAGTAAATATTCAAGGAGACTCAAGCGTCTAAGCTTGGGGATGCCCCGGAAGGCATCCCATCTTTCTTCAACAAGTATCAGTATGTTCTCAGATTCGTTTCGTTCATGCGATATGTGCAAATCTTGGAGCGTCTTTTGCATTTAGTTTTCACTTTTATTTTATGCACCATGCTGGTATGAGATATTCCATGGTTGATATATAGAATGCTCATTGCACTTCACTTAAATCTCTTGAGTATGGCTTTATAGAATGCTTCGTGTGCTTCACTTATATCATTTGAAGTTTGGATTGCATGTTTCTCTTCACATAGAAAACCGCCATTTGTATAATGCTCTTTTGCTTCACTTATATTTGTTAGAGCATGGGCATATCTTTTGTAGAAAGAATTGAACTCTCTTGCTTCACTTATACCTATTTAGAGAGATGACAGGAATTGGCCATTCACATGGTTAGTCATAAAATCCTACATAAAACTTGTAGATCACTGAATATGATATGTTTGATTCCTTGCAATAGTTTTGCGATATAAAGGTGGTGATATTAGAGTCATGCTAGTTGAGTAATTGTGAAACTGAGAAATACTTGTGTTGAGGTTTGCAAGTCCCGTAGCATGCACGTATGGTAACCGTTGTGTGACAAATTTGAAGCATGGGGTGTTTCTTTGATTGTCTTATGAGTGGCGGTCGGGGACGAGCGATGGTCTTTTCCTACAAATCTATCCCCCTAGGGGCATTCATAGTAGTACTTTGCTTCGAGGGCCAATAAACTTTTGCAATAAGTATATGAGTTCTTTATGACCAATGTGAGTCCATGGATTATACGCACTCTTACCTTTTCGCAATTTGCTAGCCTCTACAGTACCGTGCATTGCCCTTTCTAACCTCGAGAGTTGGTGCAAACTTCGCCGGTGCATGCAAACCCCGTGATACAATACGCTCTATCACACTTAAGCCTCCTTGTATCTTCCTCAAAACAGCCACCATACCCACCTATTATGGCATTTCCATAGCCATTCCGAGATATATTGCCATGCAACTTCCATCATCATCATATACATGACTTGAGCATTTATTGTCATATTCCTTTGCATGATTTTAAGATAGCTAGCATGATGTTTTCATGGCTTGTCCATTTTTTGATGTCATTGCTATGCTAGATCATTGCACATCTTGGTACACCGTTGGAGGCATTCATATAGAGTCATATTTTGTTCTAGACACCGAGTTGTAATATTGAGTTGTAAGTAAATAAAGTGTGATGATCATCATTATTAGGGCATTGTCCCATGTGAGGAAAGGATGATGGAAGCAATGATCCCCTCACAAGTTGGGATGAGTCTCCAGACTTTATGAAAAATAAAAGAGGCCAAAGAAGCCCAAATAAAAAAAGAGGCCAAAGAAACCCACCAAAAGAAAAGAAAAAAAAGAAAAAGAAAAAAATGAGAGAAAAGGAGAGAAAGGGCAATGTTACTATCCTTTTACCACACTTATGCTTCAAATTAGCACCATGTTCTTCACATAGAGAGTCTCTTGAGTTATCACTTTCATATACTAGTGGGAATTTTCATTATAGAACTTGGCTTTTATATTTCGATGATGGGCTTCCTCAAATGCCTGAGGTCTTCATGAGCAAGCAAGTTGGATGCACACCCACTTAGTTTCATTTTGAGCTTTCATACACTTATAGCTCTAGTGCATCCGTTGCATGGCAATCCCTACTCCTCACATTGACATCAATTGATGGGCATCTCCATAGCCGTTGATTAGCCGCGTCGATGTGAGAATTTTCCCTTTTTTGTCTTCTCCACATAACCCCCATCATCATATGCTATTCCACCTATAGTGCTATATCCAGGGCTTACGCTGATGTATTGCGTGAGGGTTGAAAAGGCTAAAGCGCGTTAAAAAGTATGAACCAATTGCTCGGCTTGTCATCGGGGTTGTGCATGATGGGAGCATTTTGTGTGACGAAAATGAAGCATCTCCAAACTATATGATTTTGTAGGGATAAGCTTTCTTTGGCTATGTTATTTTGATAAGACATAATTGCTTGGTTAGCATGCTTGAATTATTATTGTCTTAATGTCAAACGATAGACTATTGCTTTGAATCACTCGTGCCTTAATATTCATGCTATGATTAGATTACACGATCAAGATTATGCTAGGTAGCATTCCACATCAAAAATTATCTTTTTTATCATTTACCTACTCGAGGACAAGCAGGAATTAAGATTGGGGATGCTGATACATCTCCGTCATATCTATAATTTTTTATTGTTCCATGCCAATATTCTACAACTTTCATATACTTTTGGCAACTTTTTATACTATTTTTGGGACTAACATATTGATCTAGTGCCCAGTGCCAGTTCTTGTTTGTTGCATGTTTTTTGTAATATCAAACGGAGTCCAAACGGGATAAAAACTGATGGAGATTATTTTTGGAATATTTATGAATTTTGGGAAGTGGAATCAATGCGAGACGATGCTTGAGGGACCCACGAGGCAGGGGGCGTGCCCCAGGGGGGTGGGCGTGCCCCTAACCCTCATGGACACCCCGTAAGGCGGTTGTTGCCCTTGTTTCGCCACAAGAAAGCTAATATTCGGAGAAAAATCGTGTTCAAAGTTTCAATCCAATCGGAGTTACGTATCTCCGGGAAGATAATAAACGGTGAAAGGCCAGAATCTGGAAGAGGGAGGAATGCAGAAACAGAGAGAGACGGAGAGACAGATCGAATCTCGGAGGGGCTCTCGCCCCTCCCACTCCATGGAGACCATGGACCAGAGGGCAAACCCTTCCCCCATCTAGGGAGAAGGTCAAGGAAGAAGAAGAAGAAGGGGGGGGGCTCTCCCCCTCTCTCCCGGTTGCGCCGGAACGCCGCTGGGGCCATCATCATCACCGTGATCTACACCAACACCTCCGTCATCTTCACCAACATCTCCATCACCTTCCCCCATCTATCTACAGTGGTCCACTCTCCCGCAACCCGTTGTACCCTCTACTTGAACATGGTTCTTTATGCTTCATATTATTATCCAATGATGTGTTGCCATCCTATGATGTCTGAGTAGATTTTCGTTGTCCTATCGATAATTGGTGAATTGCTATGATTGGTTTAATTTGCTTGTGGTTATGTTGCTGTCCTTTGGTGCCCATCATATGAGCGCGTGCATGGATCACACCATACGGTTAGTTGTATGTTGATAGGACTATGTATTGGAGGGCAAGAGTGACAGAAGCTTCAACCTAGCATAGAAATTGATGCATACAAGATTGAAGGGGGACCAATATATCTTAATGCTATGGTTGGGTTATACCTTAATGAACGTTAGTAGTTGCAGATGCTTGCTAATAGTTTCAATCATAAGTGCATAGAATTCCAAGTCAGGGATGACATGCTAGCAATGGCCTCTCCCACATAAAACTTGCTATCGGTCTAGTAAAGTAGTCAATTGCTTAGGGACAATTTCGCAACTCCTACCACCACTTTTCCACACTCGCTATACTAACTTTATTGTGTCTTTATCTAAACAACCTCTAGTTTTTATTTACGTGCTCTTTATATTGTTGCAAACCTATCCAACAACACCTACAAAGTCCTTCTAGTTTCATACTTGTTTTAGGTAAAGTGAATGTTAAGCATGCGTAGAGTTGTATCGGTGGTTGTCGGTGTCAAAACCGGCGGATCTCGGGTAGGGGGTCCCGAACTGTGCATCTAGGCAGATGGTAACAGGAGACAAGGGACACGATGTTTTACCCAGGTTCGGGCCATCTTGATGGAGGTAAAACCCTACGTCCTGCTTGATTGATATTGATGATGTGGGTATTACAAGAGTAGATCTACCACGAGATCAAAGAGGCTAAACCCTAGAAGCTAGCCTATGGTATGATTGTTGTTCGTCCTACGGACTAAAGCCATCCGGTTTATATAGACACCGGAGAGGGCTAGGGTTACACAGAGTCGGTTACAATGGTAGGATATCTACATATCCGTATCGCCAAGCTTGCCTTCCATGCCAAGGAAAGTCCCATCCGGACACGGGACGAAGTCTTCAATCTTGTATCTTCATAGTCTTGGAGTCCGGCCGATGATGATAGTTCGGCTATCCGGACACCCCCTAGTCCAGGACTCCCTCAGTAGCCCCTGAACCAGGCTTCAATGACGACGAGTCCGGCGTGCATATTGTCTTCGGCATTGCAAGGCGGGTTCCTCCTCCGAATAATTTATAGAAGATTGTGAACACCAGGATAGTGTCCGGCTCTGCAAAATAAATTCCATGTACCACCGTAGAGAGAATAATATTCACACAAGTTCACTCTGCTGACGTATTTGGTGGCGTGACGTCACACCACTACCAAGCCTTTACTCGAATTGTTTTTATTGTACCACGTCAGCGCGTTTCGCGAAGCGGTTTCCTTGGCATGTCTTGTCGAAGCAGAGATCATGTTCCCCTTATTCCTGGATTCCCATCAATACGGACGTGGGTAACCCAACCGCGCCATTGATTGCGGCGCTTGGGAGATAAGCGAGTTTTATCAGGCCGGTGGGGACACATGTTTTTGTCCGCCCATATAAGGGGATAAAGATCCAACCCTTTTACCTGCGCCTTCTTCCTCCTTGGCTTATCCGTCTCCGCGAACTCGAGCTCCAGCACCCAAGTCCGCACATCTCACCTCAACCTTCTCCAACTATGTCCGGAGCGGGAGGCAAGTGGATGGCCTCCTCCATCACGGAGGGGCACATCCAGAAGCTGTGCAGCGCCGGATATTTGTCCAGCAACATCGTGCACCGGCTCCCCAACAAGGGAGAGCTCATCCCCACCCCCAGGCCCCATGAGAGGGTAGTATTTCTTCCCCATTTCCTCCGCGGACTGGGCTTCCCACTCCATCCCTTTGTCCGGGGGCTCATGTTCTGCTATGGCCTGGATTTCCATGATCTGGCCCCGAATTTCATCCTCAACATCTCGGCGTTCATCGTCGTGTGTGAGGCCTTCCTCTGCATCCAGCCCCACTTCGGCTTGTGGCTCAAGACCTTCAGTATCAAGCCGAAGGTTGTGAAGGGCAGTCAAGCGGAGTGCGGAGGCGCCATGGTGGGCAGGATGTCCAACGTTACTTGGCTTGAGGGCACTTTCGTGGAAACCATTAAGGGGTGGCAATCGGGGTGGTTCTACATCATCGAGCCGCGTGACCCTGAATGGGCAGCGGCCCCCGAATTCAGATCTGGCATCCCCACACGGCTCACCTCCTGGAAAGAGAGCGGCCAGACATGGGGTGATTCGGAGGAGCTGACCGGACTCCAAGCCTGCATCCAAAAGCTAGTGGACAAGAAGCTCAAGCTTGTCAACGTAGTCCAGGTCATGCTCATCCGCCGGATTCTCCAGTGCCAACGACGGGGCTTCAATATGTGGGAGTTCGATCCGGCGCAACACCAGACTTTGAGCGGGCTCTTCGACACTACATACGAACATGTCTGGAGGGTGCTGTTTAAGGGTGCCGAGGCCCCCGCATCTGCTACCGAAGATCGCGGATTCAACTCGCAGCGTCCAGCTGACGAGGTAAGCGATTTTGCCCTTTACAGGATGCTTGTTTTCCATAGTTTGACTCTATGCGGGATCTAAACTCCCTCTCCTTTGACAGGACTGGCTGGAGAAGGCTGAACAGACTATCTGTCCGACCCCATTACCAGAGGACCCAGCGGACGCCCGCTTAATGGGGCTGCTGGCTCCGGCACCCCACGTGCTGCCGGAGAAGAAGGCCAAGAAGAAGGCCACGGGCACTCGCAAGAGTTCCCGTTTTCAGGTGTTATCGGATGATGACTCTGAGGCAGACTCCTCCCACAAAGGTGAGGAGGAGAAGAAGAAAGCCTCTCCCCCAGCGAGGGGAGGGAAGAAAATGAAGGCCTCCCCAACGAGGGAGGCCGAAGGGTCCAAGAAGGGAAGGACTCTTCTCCCGGACTGCTCTGCCAACGCCGGCGACTACGACGAGGATTGGCCCCCAAGGGCCAAGCCCCTGGCGAGATCGTAAGTATCCGGACTCCCGAATAACTTCATGAGTTTCCTTTTCGCCACATGGTGTCTTTCTAATGCCGCATACAACCCTGCAGTCCGCCCAAGGATGATCTTCTCACTTCGTCGAGCGGGTCCTTGGGTGCGTCGTATATGGATTCCCTTCCGACCGCCTCCACCCCCCATGATGTGGACGATGCCGAGGTGAGATCCCGGGAGGGGACCTACCAGGAGGAGGAGGCCCCGGAGGTGTCGCAGAACAACCTCCCAGACTTTGCACCGGACTCGGCCCCGGAACCCATAGTGGCTCCGGAGTCCCGCGGGCGGCCCCTTCGTAAGAAGGGCAAGACTGTGACGCCGGCAGCCTCCGTCCAACTGGAGGCGCCGGATAGCTTGCTGGAGGTGCTCAATGGTGCCTCCATCAAAGAGGAACACCACACTGTTATGAGTGCGGTGATTCAGAAGGTTCAGCTTGCCAAGAGCGGGCTGACCGAAGCCTGCAACAGCCTTCTAACAGGCTTTGAGGTAAGAATTTCGATATATGTAAAATAGTACCGCATAGACAGTAGCCCCTGATGCTCGATTCTGTTTTCGAAAAGAAAAGCCGAACTGAGGATCTAAAAAGATATACGCAGGAGTCATAAAAAATATGTCAATATGGGATTGCAGGCTGTGTTGCTGACCTCTGCCGCACTGACTGCGGAGGTCAATACTTTGAAGCAAAGCCTCGAGCGGTCCGAGAACGAGCTCGGCCGTGCCAAGAAGCAGCTCGAGGACAATGAAGGTGAGTAACACCTTATTAAAATTGTACCTTACAGAAAAAGGATTTTGGTTGCAAGAAGAATGACAAGGATAACGTGGGTATTGCAGGGGCCACAAGCGAGGTGGCGACCCTGAAGGAGGCGGTGTCCGCGGCCGAACGTAATGCGGCCGCGGAATGCACCGAGCGAGAGAGGCAGGAGGCGCGGGTGGCGGAGGTACGACAAGAGCTCCAGGCTCTCGTGAAAAAACATGAGAGTTTGGAGCGTGACTCGAAGACTCGAGAGTCCGAGCTTGCAACGACTCTTGAGATTGCCAAAGCCGCTAAGGCAGAAGCCTATAAGGCCCTCCAGGAAGTCGAGGCGTTGAAGAAAATAGCGGCGGGTAAGGCATTTTTCATGCAAAGTAAGCATGTGAGTGTGAATTACCTATCACTTACCCGAATTCGGAGCTCTCTAGGAGTGTTCGCATATCTGCCCCGCAGCGTGTCCGATGCTGCCGCTTTCTACAGGGCCGAGGAGGGGAGCTCGACGCAGAAGGTCTTCTGGTCTCAGTATGCTGAGGCCGGACATCCGGTGCCCCTTAGCGACCAGCTGAAGCAGCTGGTCGAGATCCACAAGGTGGCCGAACAGGCCACGAAGGGCCTCATAGTTCGGCTATGGCCTAAGGAGGCCATGCCTGGGAGCTACTTCGGCCTGGTGTGGCGGCTGGTGGATGTGTGTCCATGGGTTGAAGTCATCAAGCACTCCGCCTGTATTGAAGGTGCCTGTCGGGCCCTTGCCCGCGCAAAGGTGCACTGGGGCAAGATGGATGCTCAGAAGCTTGTGACGGACACGCCACCACAGGGCAAGGAACATCGCACGCCCGAGATGTATTATAAGAGTGTCCTGAAGGGTGCCTGCATTATTGCGAGTGAGTGCTCCAAAGATGTAATATTTGAGTAGACTCGCATTTTGTTATCCTGTGCGCTGAAACCTTAGTTCATATGCGCTAAGCAACGCTTGTTAATTTAAAATATTACCTTCTATGCGGCTGTTTATCAAATCTGAGAGATGGCAAGTCGTCGGCTTCAGCCCCCATGCCACGAGTGCTGGGGTGTTCAGGATAAATTTGAGCACTCTTGTTCCCATTTTTGGGTCCATCTAGGGAGGCGCTCAACACAACGAACGAGGCAACCGGACTTATAATGCTTGAACACTCTCACTTAGCCATGGAATTCTATAATTTTAAATTTCGGCGAAGCCTCTAGTATTCGGAACGCCGAATTTGGGGCGCTATCCACGCCTGGGCCGGACAAAGCCGGCTCCTCGCTCTAAGTGGCATAAGTCTTTAGGGACTCACAAAAAACCTCTCGAACAGCGACCAACTCTCACCTTATCATGACGGTCAGTTTTAGCTTTCTCCACTGAGACGCTCGCCCAGCTCAACTGGGGCGCAATCGCGGTGGTTCTCCCAGTGCTACCTTATCCGATACAACGGAACGTAAGGTACCAAAACATGGGAGCCGGGCAAACCCAACTATTGACCCAAGACATGATTCGGAGCCGATGCATATAATGCTATAAGTTCGGGGTGCCGCACTTGTGAAAGTGTTCGGACTTATCACACCATGATGCGGGAAACATAAGCCCCTCGTGGATTTAGCCGTACCAAAACATACGGATGCAACATGTCATAAATGAACATATGTATAAGAAGGAAATGCAATTGGAAGCATAAAGGTACTGCATTACTTATTCAAGAAAAACTGCTGTGAATGCAGAACGATACAAATGGTGCGATAAGCAAGGGATGGGACTATTAAACATGTCCCCCTCCAGGGGTAGGCTATGGAATGGTGCATAAAACAGATTTAATGCTCGTAATGGAGACCACCTGGATATTCGTTGTAGCCTTTCTCCTTCCCTGGCTGTTGCATCGTGAGTTCGGCAGGTCTGCTGCCAGACAGGACCTCTAACGAACGGAGTCCTGTGGGTAAAAATAAAAAGGAAAAAGAAAAAAAAGAACGACACACTTGAGAGCCCCTGGTGTGGTTGAGCCGCATTCTGGGCCTATCGTGGTCGTGCCCCTCTCCCCATGCCCATGGTATCTCCAAAGCATAATGGTGTACGCGAAGGACCTGTCTTGACGTTTTGTAGGGGCTGGGGTTGGGGCCGCACTGCTACGCGTGCTCGGAACGTGCCAGGTGATCTTGTTGTAGGTTACTCCGGGCGCGTTTAGCCGTGTCTGGTCGCTTAACGGGCGGACTCGAGAATTGCCTTAAGAGGCTGCACTGTACTTCTGCCGCGAGAGCCGCTATATGTTCCTCCGTTCGGAGAGAGCGTTCAGTGTTTCCGTTGACCGTGATGACTCCTCGAGGGCCTGGCATCTTGAGCTTGAGGTATGCGTAGTGCGGCACCGCGTTGAACTTTGCAAACGCGGTACGTCCGAGCAGAGCATGATAGCCGCTGCGGAACGGAACTATGTCGAAGATTAACTCCTCGCTTCGGAAGTTATCCGGGGATCCGAAGACCACTTCCAGTGTAACTGAGCCTGTACAATTGGCTTCTACACCTGGTATGATGGATTTAAAGGTCGTCTTGGTAGGTTTAATCCTTGAGGGGTCTATGCCCATTTTGCGCACTGTTTCCTCATAAAGCAGATTCAGGCTGCTGCCGCCGTCCATCAGGACTCTGGTGAGGTGAAATCCATCGACGATTGGGTCTAAAACCAATGCGGCGAATCCGCCGTGGCGAATGCTGGTGGGGTGGTCCCTTCGGTCAAAAGTGATCGGGCAGGAGGACCATGGATTGAACTTCGGGGCAACTGGCTCCATCGCGTATACATCCCTGAGTGCACGCTTCCGCTCCCTTTTGGGTATATGTGTTGCGTATATCATGTTCACCGTCTGCACCTGTGGGGGGAAACCCTTCTGTCCTCTATTGTTCGGCGGTCGGGTCTCTTCCTCGTCATCGCTATGCAGCCCCTTGTCATTGTTTTCGGCAATTAACTTGCCTGCCTGCTTGAATACCCAACAGTCCCTGTTGGTGTGGTTGGCTGGCTTTTCGGGGGTGCCGTGTATCTGACACGAGCGGTCAAGTATTGAGTCAAAATTGGACGGACCCGGAGTAGTTCTTTTGAATGGCTTTTTCCGCTGTTCGGGTTTAGAGCCTCTAAATCCGGCATTGACTGCCCTATCTTCACTATTATCGCCGTTAATGCGGCGTTTGTTTTTGTTGCGACGCGACCTGCCATTACGGTCCTTGATATCCGGACTGCCAGAATTTTTGCTGAGGTTGTTGCTGCATGCTAGCCAGCTGTCCTCACCCGCGCAGAAGCGGGTTATGAGTGATGTGAGGGCTGCCATGGATTTCGGCTTTTCCTGTCCCAGGTGCCATGCAAGCCACTCGTCGCGGATGTTATGTTTGAAATCCACGAGGGCCTCTGCATCCGGACAATCGATGATTTGATTTTTTTTGGTTAAGAACCGTGTCCAGAATTGTCTGGCCGATTCGTCTGGCTGCTGAATTATACGGCTTAGGTCGTCAGCGTCTGGTGGTCGCACGTACGTGCCTTGGAAGTAATCGAGGAATGCGGCTTCCAGGTCTTCCCAACTCCCAATTGACTCTGCTGGCAAGCTGTTAAGCCAATGCCGGGCTGGTCCTTTAAGCTTGAGCGGGAGATATTTGATGGCATGGAGATCATCACCGCGGGCCATGTGGATATGAAGGAGATAGTCCTCGATCCAAACTGCGGGGTCTGTTGTGCCATCATAAGATTCAATGTTCATGGGTTTAAACCCTTCGGGGATTTGATGATCCATTACTTCATCTGTGAAGCATAGTGGGTGTGCGGCGCCTCTGTATTGGGCGATATCACGACGGAGTTCAAAAGAGCTTTGCATATTTTGTTCGGCCCGGCCGGACTTACTGTGTCCGGTGCGACGGTTGTCGTCGCGTATCATGGGGCGCCCACGCGATCCATAGATCGATCTTGATTGTCTTGCCTTATCCTCCAATATATCTCGCAAGTCCGGAGCATTCCCCTGTGGCCTTTTTGAGCGATGCCGGGGTACGGTTCTGGTGGAGGGCCTAGAGGCCTCTCTGTCACGACCGCGGGGTGGTCGGTCAGCCGTATTGTCTGCTGGTGATGCATGTTCATATGCCTCCTCCTCTAATCGGGGGAGCAGCTTGCGTTTAGGGTAGCTTTTGGAGGGGCGGTCGAGCTCATGCTCTTCGGCCGCAAGGACATCAGTCGATCTGTCGGCTAGCAGATCTTGATCAGCTCTAAGCTGCTGCTGCTTTTTCTTGAGGCTGTTTGCCGTGGCCATAAGCCTGCGTTTAAAACGCTCTTGTTCGACGGGATCCTCAGGCACGACGAATTCGTCGTCGTCGAGGCTTGCCTCGTTTCCGGAGGGAGGCATGTAATCCTCTACTTCTTCGTCTGCTGCCTTCTCATGAGGGCTAGCATCTCCGTCCTCCTGCGCTGAATCTTGCTGGAGGGGGTTGTCTTCGGCACTGTCTGGGGTGTTATTATGTCCGGTGCCGGAATCTCCATTCTTGCTTTGGCGGGATTTAGAGCGGCGCCGCTGACGCCGGCGCTTGGGCTGTTTCTTGGAGGGGTCATCCTCCGCTGTTGCTTCGCCATTCCCATCCTTCGGGATATCCACCATGTATATGTCATATGATGTGGTGGCTTTCCAGTGCCCAGTAGGCGCTGGTTCTTGGTCGTCTCCGGCATCGTCGTGCATACCGTCGATGTCTTCGGAGTCGAAGTCTAGCATGTCGGTTAGATCGTCAACAGTGGCTACTAAGTGGGTGGTGGGTGGGCTTTGAATTTCTTTGTCGTCCGCATCCCAATCGTCCTGACCGCAGTCCGGCCAGGGCTCTCCTGATAACGAGAGATACCTTAGCGAACTCGAGATGTCGCCGAAAGGTGAGTGTTGAAAGATGTCCGCAGCGGTGAACTCCATGACCGGTGCCCAATCGGATTCGATTGGAGGGGGCGCGGGAGGTTCAGAGTTCGGCGAGGAGTCCGGAACCTCGGAGTCACGAGCTTCATGAGGGACTAGGTCAGTGTTCGGCTCTATCGCCGTAGAGGTTGGAGCCCCCGAGGCGGTGTCTAGCCACCCGTCCTCAATCTGCGCAGCCGGCTCCGAATTGAAGATCGGAGCGGACTCGTGTGCGGCCTCCAGGTTACTGTCCGGCTGCAGAGCTAAGTCATGCCCGTCGTGACAGTGCGGCGCGCTTGGCTGTGGCTCGAATCCATCGAAGATCAAGTCCCCGCGGATGTCAGCCGTGAAGTTCAAACTTCCAAATCTGACCTGACGGCCAGGGGCGTGGCTTTCGATCTGCTCCAGATGGCCAAGCGAATTGGCCCGCAGTGCAAAGCCGCTGAATACGAAGATCTGTCCGGGGAGGAAGGTCTCACCCTGGACTGCGTCGTTGTTGATGATCGAAGAAGCCATCGAGCCTATCGGTGGCGACACAGAGGAACTCTCAATGAAAGCACCAATGTCGGTGTCAAAACCGGCAGATCTCAGGTAGGGGGTCCCGAACTGTGCATCTAGGCAGATGGTAACAGGAGACAAGGGACACGATGATTTACCCAGGTTCGGGCCCTCTTGATGGAGGTAAAACCCTACGTCCTGCTTGATTGATATTGATGATGTGGGTATTACAAGAGTAGATCTACCACGAGATCAAAGAGGCTAAACCCTAGAAGCTAGCCTATGGTATGATTGTTGTTCGTCCTACGAACTAAAGCCATCCGGTTTATATAGACACCGGAGATGGCTAGGGTTACACAAAGTCGGTTACAATGGTAGGAGATCTACATATCCGTATCGCCAAGCTTGCCTTCCACGCCAAAGAAAGTCCCATCCGGACACGGGACGAAGTCTTCAATCTTGTATCTTCATAGTCTTGGAGTCCGGCCGATGATGATAGTTCGGCTATCCGGACACCCCCTAGTCCAGGACTCCCTCAGTGGTCGATAGAACTTGAGGGAATATTTGTTCTACCTTTAGCTCCTCGTTGGTTCGACACTCTTACTTATCGAAAGAGGCTACAATTGATCCCCTATACTTGTGGGTTATCAATCACTTCAAAGCATGCGATCCACTCTGGCTTCATCGCGTGTTCAGTCTGATCAACCGCTTGTGTGCGTATCGTCATCAAGTACAGCGCCCCTCCACTGACTGAGCATTGGGCTTCCCCTGCGTCGCCCCGTCGGGCCGCATCGCCTTCATCCTGTGGTTCTCCCCACGGCTGCATCAAGTCACGCGCCACCCCTGCATTGCCCCTTCGGGCTGTAGGCCGTTGCACGCGGTCCACGCCGCCGTCCCGAGGCCGTCCTCGTTGCTGTAGCGACCCGCGTATCACCGTTGTGCCGTGGCACATGGTCCATGCCGCCGCCCCGAGGTCTTCTCGCCGTTGCTCCGACCCGCCTGTTGCCGCTGCAACATCCCTTCGGGTTGTAGCGCCGCGCCGCAGTCCACTCTGCCGTCCCCGCGCATCGATTTCACATGGTATGCGCTGCGCTACCTCACTTGGCGCGGGAACGCCACTTTCCGTGTCGATCTTCGTCACGCTATTGGGTTGTCTTGGCCTACTTGGAGCATCGCCGCCGCGCTCCTAACCAAGCTACCGTTTCCGCCGCCGCCATCAGGCCACGACTGCTGTTCTTCTTCGGTGCCGCTGGAGTTTGCTCACCTGAGTCGCGCCTCCAGTCCACCCCCTTCGTCTTGAGAGAAGTCCACATTTCAACCTCAAACTAACCACTCGGTTTGATTTACAACCCCGAACTACGAAACCGGTCAAAGTACACCCCGAACTAACCATGAGGCCCAAAACACTACCCGGTCTCAGTTTTGTGTCGATCAATTTGTTTTGCCATAAGTCAACTCTGACTGGACAGCTAAGTGGCCGACGCGCTCGTCTGGTGCTGGCTGAAGGGCGCCAACACTGTTGACCTCGCTACCGAGCTGCTTCAAGTTGGCGGCACTACTGCATGGCCGGGAAAACTGCATGATGGACGGCTAGGAGTGGTCGAGGAAGGGCGTGAGCGGAGCTCAGGACGACAGTGTTGGAACCGGCCCATCAGGTAGTAGTGCATGCACTAACGGCGTGTTTGGTTGCAGTAGTGAATAGTAGTTGCATTGCATACACATCTCAACCCAGCATGGCTCTGAAAAAACAGCCTCATATGCGACATCTACAAGTTGTTTGGTTGCCCGTATATGGACTTCCTGCATTAGGGGATCAACTTTAGCACGTTGTTTGGTTGCCTGCATTGTCTCGGCGCATACAACTACACGCTGTTTGGTTGCCCGCATGGGGTATGATTAAGAGCTAGCACTTGTACTTAGTACACAGGGTTAAGAGCTAGCAGAGGAAGGGGATAAGAAATGCAGTGTGCGCTGGACCATGGCGACGGCGGTGGATACTGGCAGTGGCATCGTGTCCGACATGACAAGCATGGAGTCGTGGACGAGCGACACGTCGGTGAACTAGTTGCGGTGCTCGCGCAAAGACAGTCGACAGAGGAGGAGAATGCAGTGCTCGCGCCATGGTAGCATCAGTGCAGTGGACGAGAGAGGAGGCCAAGATGATCGACGCTGGAAACGACTCCAGTGTAGTTGGGCGAGAGAGAGAGGCCAAGATGATCGACCCCATCGGTGGCTCGGTGAACTACAGTGTGCATGGAGGCAGAGGACACAAGAAAGTAGTGTGCGCGCCATTGCAGCATCAGTGTAGTAGGAGGACGACAGAGAGTAGGCCGAGATGAGCGATGCCGGAAACGACTCTAGTGTAGTAGGACGTGGGCAAGGAGATCAAGGGGAAGGGCTTCGGCGTCGAGAGGGACGAATAGGAGGGCTCTGAGCAGAGGACAGAGGAGCTCGACATGGCGGCGGTAGCGCAGTAGACTGTTGTTCAAAGAGAGATGAAGCTACAATCGACGAAACTAAAAACTTACAACATGAATGTTGTGAGGAACTACGAGATTAGGCTGCTGGTCAAAGGAAATTTCAAATGATCGACGCGACGAATCTGAAAAAATTCGTCCAGAATATCTCCAAACGGGAAACGAAATTAAGAACTTACGACCGACGAAACTACGAACCGATCGCCTGAATGGAATCGTAGCATCGAGGTGCATGTTTTTCGTGTAGAGCTTACCTCGAATCAAAGCACCGTTGTGTAGATCAGAGGGAGGAGATTAGATAGGAGCTTATTGGTGGTTGAAGAAGACCTCACATAATCACCTCGCATCCCTCCCGTCTCCACTCGTGCAAGGGCCCGCTCGCTTGCGCTCGGCTCGGCCTAGCTCATGAGAAACTGCCGATTCAAGCGTTTCCAGCGAGCCAGGCTCTGGGCTGCTTTAAGAAGCATGTGATGCAGGACCAACAGTGAAACCAGGCAACCAAACAGGACTCTTCCTCCCCACGCGGGCCTGGTTGGGCTCGATGCGGGCAACCAAACACACCCTAACGTGCGTTGCTGCGCCAACGCCCACGATCTGCATGGGTGGTTAGCCTGTGCATAGCTGAGTTAGTTAGGATAGCTATGATGCATGTGTAATCTCTGTATAAATGTACACTAAGAGAATCAATACAATTGTCTATTCTTCATCACTTCACTTTCTACATGCAGCAGCAGCAGTAGCAGTAGCAAGGTATGGGCATTCACAGTACCCAGTGGTGGAGAAAGAGAAAGAGAGATAGGAGGGAGAGTTTTTTTTACTTTTTTATTTCCTGGGTGCCTAGTCAGCAATCCAGTCGGTGTTGACTTTGGTCAAAACCGCTTGACCGATACAAAACCAAGACCAGGGTTGAGTTTTGGACCTCGTAGTTAGTTCAGGGTGTATTTCAACTGGTTTCGTAGTTCAGTGTTGTAAATCAAACCGAGTGGCTAGTTCGAGGTTGAAATGTGGACTTCTCTCCTTCGTCTTTGTCCAGCACCAGCTCGTCTTCAGCATCGCCACCATCTTTCCCGACCACCACTGGCGACATCGGCTCCGCACCGCTTTGGCGCCGCAATCGTCGTCGAGTTCTTCTCCGCTGGCTCTTTCGACTCCTTGACACGACGTACAGCTCATGCAGGTCCCTCGTCTACGCATGCCCGGTGCTGGCAACACTGATGTGTGCCTTCGTCTATGACGTGTCCCCGGGCCTGGCAAACCCGACGCGACGCGTCGTCAACAATGTCTTTCTTTCCGGCGCACCACTACTTCGATGCCACTTCGCCCATGACTAACTCGATGCCTCCTTGCGCCCGCGACTCCATAGCGACTTGCTCAACACCGCTACCTCGAGACCACGGTGTTCTTCGCACGGCTATACCTCGACCACGGCTACACCACCCACGCTCTCGGCCACCTCGACAAACGACACAAAGGGCTACCGTCTTGCTTGAGCAACCTCCTCGGTCTCCACTCCAACCACGACTTCCGT
>NC_057801.1:671670021-671716759 GCF_018294505.1 Triticum aestivum
ATGACGCCCGGGGCTAGGGCGCCATGCTAGATAGCATGACGCCCGGAGCTAGGGCGCCATGCTAGATAGCATGACGCCCCGGGCTAGGGCGTCATGCTATTTGGCATAGTGCCCTAGGCCGGGGCGCCATGCTACATGTCGCTACCATGGCGCCCTTACCCAGGGTGTCATGCTCTCTAGCATGGCGCCCTAGCCTCGGGCGTCATGCAAAAGAGGGCCATTTCATGAAATATTTCCAGATTGGGGTCATTTTGTGTCAAAGTTTCAGATAAGGGCCAGATTTGTTCATTTTCACGGAATTATTTCAGTTTGTCTTGTACTCCAAGTTAGTCATGTACTCTCATATATATGTCCGCGAGGTTCAAGCAATAAAACAGCAATTACACCGATCCCTCTCTATTTCCTATAACACTATCTATGGAGAGACCAGTTATGTGCTCATTGAGTTGGTATCCTCTTGATGCTTCATTTTAACTCGTAAAATCCATCCTTTATATATAAAAAAGGCCAAGATTATTCAGGAGGCAAGGACGCCAAAGAGGAGAAAGCAAGAGCATGAGACGACTGGAAGGATGAAAACTCACGCGGGGCAGGCAACAAGATAATCACTCTCTGCTGCTAAGTTGTGATCTATTGATACAGTACTGAAGACACCACGTGATAACGATGTTCATGTATACTATTGTATGGTAACACTTCTTTCTCTCTAAAAAATAAAATAAAAATGGTAACACTTCTGTTATTTCCCTTGTCATGTTTGCTGATCATGACTGACATTCATAGTACAATATATTACTCTGCCAGCGAGGCCGCGGGTTCTCTTGCCCTCCGATCGCCACTCCGGCGACAGATGGGTGGGGAACCCCGGCTCTCTGCCTCGGCTGTAGTTAGGGTTAAGTTTAATGCGTCTCATGGCGATGTTTGGATGGCGGTGACGCTCGTGTTTGGAATAAAATTTCCACGATCTCAGCCCCATCTCGATGACATCCTCAGTGGTGAAATTGAGGGATCTGTGGGAACCATATTCCATCGTTTTCTTGGTGCGATGGATTTGGCGGTGTTTATTGTGTCTATGGAAGATCTCATCTCGTGTGGTGTCGCCTTTGTTTGGGTGAAGATAAAGGTCCAAGAACAAGGTTGGAGGCTAGTGGGTGGCGGTTCCGGTGTTCTAGCTCGACGACATCGACGGTATGCAACGGATCTGGGTTTCGAGAAGCACGAGGATGATCCCCGGTTGACGCGCCACAACGATAATGGCCTTGCCGGTGGTAGGCCTCTTCTTCGGCTCACAAAGTCCTCATGGACGATGGTGCTTCTTCGTTTCCGAAGACGACAAGTGGTGAAGATGACGGTTGCAAAAATCTTCTTCAATTAAGTTTTCTTGCATATGTTCTCGGGCATATGTTTTTTCTCTTTCTTTCTCGTGATTTTCACGATTTCGTTTGTAATTTGACATTTGTTTAATGGTATGCGAAATCTCTCTCTCAAAAGAAAAAGACAAATGTTGTGCAAGTTGTGCTTATTAATATAGCATCTGTCGTCCTGGACCCACTAGTTCTGATCTGCGGTTGCCGGTGTCAACGCCAACCCCGATCCTCTGAACTTGCTCTCGCTGATCTCATCGATCCTTCTGGCCATCTCCTGCGTCAGGTGGTTCTTCCAGTCGCCAACGACGCCGCGCCGGAAGAATATGTTGTTCGCCACTGAGTTCTCGGTCATGTCCGTCTTCCCGGAGCGGTTCACCTCCAGTCCCGCCAGGCTCTCCATGGCGCATGCCTCCACGATCTCCCTGTCCACCCTGGCTTCCCGCTCCTCTGACGTGAACGGGCGCCCGAGAAACGCAGCGAGGCGCCTCAGCTGGCCGAGCGTGTCGGCGGCGAGCTCCTCGTAGGTCAGGAAGAGAACCTGCTCCGGCCTCTCCACATGCCAGCGCCAGTAGCCCAGCACGTGCTCCCAGAAAGGCCCGAACAGCGAGACGCCGTCGCAGAACTGCTGGAGCGCCTCGTCGAGGTCCCACGGCGACGGCGCGAACCGGTTCCAGAAGTGCCAGAGCGACACGAAGCAGTCCTTGGGGTCCCGGCACAGGTACACCACCTTGCAGCCGGAGGCGGCCACGGACTCCGGCAGCGACCGGGACGGGATGTGCGTCATCAGGAGCCGCGGCGCAGGGAGGGAGCTCAGGTCTGGGATCCGGCCGTTGGCGAAAACCTGGAACTCGAGGAAAGGGATGAGCTGGTGGGGGCTGTGGGCTGCGAGCGGCGCGAGTGCTGGCCCGTCCGCGGTGCGGCGGAGGGTCGCAAACAGGAGCGCCTTGAGCCAGGTGGTGCCGGACTTGGGGAAGGTGGCGAGGAAGACGTCGGTGTCGCGCGCCTTGAGGTGCCGCTTGATGACCATGGCGTTCACGACGGCCGGCGTGAACGCGTACCAGCCGTCTGGGTGGTGGGTGTACGGGCGGCCGATGCCGCTGGGCACCGTCGGGTTGGTAGACACGACCTCTAGGAGCTGGTCATAGATTTCTTTGTGGGACGCTGCCTCGTCGTCGGCTTTGGGTGCAAAGGTGGAGGAGGATTGTGGAGAGGACGCCATGAAATTTGTGTGATTCGTGAAGGCCCGTTTGTGCAGCGCTCCACTTTCTGCAACGAGAATGCCCAGATATTTCCTGCTTATAAAGATCTTGTGTTATTGTCGTTCCTTCGCTTGTTTTCTAATATCTCCTCTCTCATCAATTATAATTGGCGGGACTCCTTCTACCGTTGTGTTTGTCTCGCGTCATCCAACCACCACCTCCTACCGTTTCCCCACCATTATTCCCGTTTGTGCCAACTATAAAAAACTATTTAAGATAGTCTAGATTTTTCCTTTGAGTATATATAAAAGGTAATGTTTGTAGCGAGCGAACCGGCCGAAACTTCGGCCGGTCGAGCACGAGCTGTCGATTTAAGTGGTATCGAACGATGGATGTCGGCCCACACTTTTCCCTTGTCCTTATCTTCAACGCCCTCTTAACAATTCTCCATCACATGCCTCTTCTTCTTTCTCCCGCACGGTGCATCACGCTCCATCATCTCCAATGCACGAGCTCTCACATCCCCCCTGCCAAGACGCGGCTCCCTTGCCAAGATGTGGCCGGCGTGCGCAGTCGGCGTCGCCATCGATTTTCGCACACGTTTTTTTAGACAAGGTTTTTGCTGGAACTGATGTCTCTGGGTGCTCCAACGACGAGATGCTGGAACCACACTGACGTCGTGCTGGAACCGTGTCTACATTTGCTGGAACAGGCCAGCGGCAAAGCTGGAACCGTTGTCAGGAAATACTACAACCGACAACGGCGATTTGCTACGGTTGGTGTTCAAGCAAAGCTACAACGGGCATCAACAGAAGTTGGAACCGGCCATCGGCAGAGCTGCAACCAGCATCTATAAAAGTTGCGACGCTAGCGACCAGGGTGAGGCCAATGCTACAACCAGCAATGGCGTTTTCTACGACCGCCGTCGTCAATTGCTGCAACCAACTCTTAAGACCCGAGGGGTGACAATGGTGTTTGCGACCGGCATCGCAATGCTTGGCGGTGACCGGGGGAGCGAGCTAGTAATGCAGGCGACAATGGAGTTTGCTACCACCGTCGTCGCTAAATGCCGCAACCAGTTTTGCGATCCGAGGGCAACAATCGCGTTTTGCGGCCTATAGAGTGCTCGGTGGCGAGCGGGGGAGCGACCTAGTGCTACAACTGGCAATGGCGTTTGCTACGAACGACGCTGGAAAATGCTGCAACCAGTCAACAGGGCTACGATCTCAAACGGCGAGGGGAGCTGAGCTGCCACCAGCACGGTAGTGCTCGACGGCGTAGGTCGACGATCATTCACATGGTGGTGCCTTCGCAGCCATGGCGGCACCCCTGGCGCATCCTTAGGGAAGGGGAATCAGGCAATGCGTCTGCAAGAGGAAGAAGGCAGAAAGGAGGCGATTTTCTGGGAGGAATCCGACAATGCGGGGCGCTCGTATCAGATGGTTGGCTGTGCGGTGACCGACCCAATTTTTGGCTGGTCGACCGGCGCCTATCACCCGGCATATATAAATGTCGATGTGTTTTCGTTGCTTATGTGACGTAACAAGGCCACCTTGCTAGTAAGAGAAACTTTTTTGTTACTAGTAAACATACATATGTGTTGCAACGGGAGAAAAAACTTCACATGCCCTAACCCACACACCCTAACCCAATAAGCATGACCCAAGAACTCCCTCCCTCCGACAGGGTCCTCTACTTTGACACGACACCCTATACATGTCATCGCTCATCACCCTTCCCGCCCTTGCCTATATTGGCCTCATTATGAACGCCTATGCTTTGCTTTGGAGGGAACACCGGTAACAGAAAACGGAAATGATAAATTTCTAAAGTTTGGATTTTAAGTGTGGCAAACCAAACATTTTTTATGGTAACTTTAGTTGACGTGAGGTTGGCAACCATGACAATTTTCTAACAAAAACGGACTGGGACAAAACTGCCATATTATAACAACTAAACTTGCCACCTCATGTCAACAAAAGTTGCCATCAAAAAAACATTCGAGATGACATGCTTGAAATCCAAACGTTCAGGATTTATCGGGGTACAAAAAAGGGAAATAGTGCATGCTCATTTTAGTGCATTGAGAAAGTTGGATTTCTCAATAAAATAACGATAAATTTAAGAGGGAAAGTAATATAGGCAATCACCCTACATGAGACATCACAAAAGCAATATGCTTAATTACACTAGAGCTTAATGTTTCAGGAGAGGAAAAAAATCAGAGTAAATCCATTAATGCATGCATGGATCAATGAGAGATGATGGTCAATCAATTGTTCAATCAGATGGATTACAAGTGAGAAGAAGTTGACCCAGATGGGGCACCATGCATAACTCGACCTTCGAATGTCTAATGGTTGTTCTCTTTCATCCTCTTTACCGCCTTTCCACTGACAAAAAAATTCAGTAAAGGGAAGCCATAAGCTGGGTCAAAGTGTTGTGCCTTGCTAGCGAGGTTCCACGATACCCCTTTGCGTCGCCTCCCCTCGTACCCCTTCGCACCGCCTTCCCTCGGGTGACGCCAGCCCCCTAAACCTACCATCGTCCCACCTTCGAGACCTCCACTGCCGCCACTGCCGCCGTCAAGGGCTGCGATGGCGACGGGCCCAACGCCAAAGGTGTTGGAAATATGCCCTAGAGGCAATAATAAAATGATTATTATTATATTTCCTATTTCATGATAATTGTCTTTTATTCATGCTATAATTGTATTATCCGGAAATCGTAATACACGTGTGAATACTTAGACCACACGGGAAAGTTTCGGGGTCCACCGGTATTGTACCGAGACCACCGGAAGGGTCCCGGGGGTCCACCGGGTGGGGCCACCTATCCCGGAGGGCCCCATGGGCTGAAGTGGGAGGGGAACCAGCCCCTAGTGGGCTGGTGCACCCCCCTGGGCCCCACTCTGCGCCTAGGGTTGGGAACCGTAGGGGAGGGGGCGCCTCCACTTGCCTTGGGGGGCACTCCACCCCCCTTGGCCGCCGCCCCCCTAGAGATCCCATCTCTAGGGCCGGCGCCCCCCCGGGGTCCCTATATAAAGAGGGTGGGTGGGAGGGCAGCCGCACCCAATACCCTGGCGCCTCCCTCCCCTTCCTGCTACACCTCCTCCTCCTGTAGTTGCTTGGCAAAGCCCTGCCGGAGCCCTGCTGCATCCACCACCACGCCGTCGTGCTGCTGGATCTTCATCAACCTCTCCTTCCCCCCTTTCTGGATCAAGAAGGAGGAGACGTCATGCTGACCGTACATGTGTTGAACGTGGAGGTGCCGTCCGTTCGGCGCTAGGGTCTCCGGTGATTTGGATCACGACGAGAACGACTCCCTCAACCCCGTTCTCTTGAACGCTTCCGCACGCGATCTACAAGGGTATGTAGATGCACTCCTCTCTCTCATTGCTAGATGAACTCATAGATTGATCTTGGTGAACGTAGGAATTTTTTTATTTTATGCAACGTTCCCCAACAGTGGCATCATGAGCTAGGTCTATGCGTAGTTCTCTATTGCACGAGTAGAACACAAATCTGTTGTGGGCATAGATCTTGTCAACTTGCTTGCCATTACTAGTCTTATTTTGTTTCAGCTGTATTGTGGGATGAAGCGGCCCGGATCGACCTTACACGTACGCTTACGTGAGACAGGTTCCACCAACTAACATGCACTAGTTGCATAAGGTGGCTAGCGGGTGTCTGTCTCTCCCACTTTAGTTGGAGCGGATTCGATGAAAAGGGTCCTTATGAAGGGTAAATAGAAGTTGACAAAATCACATTGTGGTTATTCGTAGGTAAGAAAACGTTCTTGCTAGAACCCAATTGCAGCCACATAAAAGATGCAACAATAATTAGAGGACGTCTAACTTGTTTTTGCAGCAATTGCTATGTGATGTGATATGGCCAAAAGTTGTGATGAATGATGAATGATATATTGTGATGTATGAGATCATGTTCTTGTAATAGGAATCACGACTTGCTTGTCGATGAGTATGACAACCGGCAGGAGCCATAGGAGTTGTCTTAATTATTGTATGACCTGCGTGTCAATGATTTAACGCCATGTAATTACTTTACTTTATTGGTAAACCGTTAGCCATAGTAGTAGAAGTAATAGTTGGCGAGCAACTTCATGGAAACACGATGATGGAGATCATGATGATGGAGATCATGGTGTCATGCCGGTGACGAAGATGATCATGGAGCCCCGAAGATGAAGATCAAAGGAGCTATATGATATTGGCCATATCATGTCACTACTATATAATTGCATGTGATGTTTATTATGTTTATGCATCTTGTTTACTTAGAACGACGGTAGTAAATAAGATGATCCCTTATAATAATTTCAAGAAAGTGTTCCCCCTAACTGTGCGCCGTTGCTAAAGTTCGTCGTTTCGAAGCACCACGTGATGATCGCGTGTTATAGATCCTTACGTTCACATACAACGGGTGTAAGACAGTTTTACACATGCAAAAACACTTAGGGTTAACTCGACGAGCCTAGCATGTACAGACATGGCCTCGGAACACAGAGACCGAAAGGTCGAACATAAGTCGTATGGAAGATACGATCAACATGGAGATGTTCACCGATGATGACTAGTCCGTCTCACGTGATGATCGGACACGGCCTAGTCGACTCGGATATGGTAACACTTAGATGACTAGAGGGATTTCAAATCTGAGTGGGAGTTCATTAAATAATTTGATTAGATGAACTTAATTATCATGAACTTAGTCTAAAATCTTTGCAAAATATGTCTTGTAGATCAAATGGCCAACGCTCATGTCAACATGAACTTCAACGCGTTCCTAGAGAAAACCAAGCTGAAAGATGATGGCAGCAACTATTCGGACTGGGTACGAAACCTGAGGATCATCCTCATAGCTGCCAAGAAAGCATATGTCCTAGAAGGACCGCTAGGTGAAGCACCCATCCCAGAGAACCAAGACGTTATGAACGCTTGGCAGTCACGTGCTGATGATTACTCCCTCGTTCAGTGCGTCATGCTTTACAGCTTCGAACCGGGGCTCCAAAAGCGTTTTGAGCAACATGAAGCATATGAGATGTTCGAGGAGCTGAAAATGGTTTTCCAAGCTCATGCCCGGGTCGAGAGATATGAAGTCTCCGACAAGTTCTATAGTTGTAAGATGGAGGAAAACAGTTCTGTCAGTGAGTACATACTCAAAATGTCTGGGTTGCACAACCGCCTGTCCCAGCTGGACATTAACCTCCCGGACGAGGCGGTCATTGATAGAATTCTTCACTCGCTCCCACCGAGCTACAAGAGCTTTGTGATGAACTACAATATGCAGGGGATGGTGAAAACTATTCCTGAAGTATTTTCAATGCTGAAGTCAGCAGAGGTAGAAATCAAGAAAGAACATCAAGTGTTGATGGTCAATAAAACCACCAAGTTCAAGAAGGGCAAGGGTAAGAAGAACTTCAAGAAGCACGGCAAAGATGTTGTCGCGCCCGGTAAGCCAGTTGCCGGGAAGAAGTCAAAGAATGGACCCAAGCCTGAGACTGAGTGCTTTTATTGCAAAGGGAAGGGTCACTGGAAGCGGAACTGCCCCAAATACTTAGCGAACAAGAAGGCCGGCAACACTAAAGGTATATGTGATATACATGTAATTGATGTGTACCTTACCAGTATTCGTAGTAACTCCTGGGTATTTGATATCGGTGTCGTTGCTCATATTTGTAACTCACAGCAGGAGCTGCGGAATAAGCGGAGACTAGCGAAGGACGAGGTGACGATGCACGTCGGGAATGGTTCCAAGGTCGATGTGATCTCCGTCGGCACGCTACCTCTACATTTACCTAGGTGATTAGTTTTAAACCTCAATAATTGTTATTTCGTGCCAAGTTTGAGCATGAACATTGTATCTGGATCTCGTTTAATGCGAGATGGCTACTCATTTAAATCCGAGAATAATGGTTGTTCTATTTATATGAGAGATATGTTTTATGGTCATGCCCCGATGGTCAATGGTTTATTTTTGATGAATCTCGAACGTAATGTTACACATATTCATAGTGTGAATACCAAAAGATGTAAAGTTGATAACAATAGTCCCACATACTTGTGGCACTGCCGCCTTGGTCACATTGGTGTCAAGCGCATGAAGAAGCTCCATGCTGATGGACTTTTAGAGTCTCTCAATTATGAATCATTTGACACATGCGAACCATGCCTCATGGGCAAAATGACCAAGACTCCGTTCTCCGGAACAATGGAGCGAGCAACCAACTTATTGGAAATCATACATACTGATGTGTGTGGTCCAATGAGCGTTGAGGCTCGCGGAGGATATCGTTATGTTCTCACTCTCACTGATGACTTAAGTAGATATGGGTATGTCTACTTGATGAAACACAAGTCTGAAACCTTTGAAAAGTTCAAGGAATTTCAGAATGAAGTAGAGAATCAACGTGACCGAAAGATAAAATTCTTACGATCAGATCGTGGAGGAGAATATTAAAGTCACGAATTTGGTACACACTTAAGAAAATGTGGAATCGTTTCACAACTCACGCCGCCTGGAACACCTCAGTGTAATGGTGTGTCCGAACGTCGTAATCGCACTCTATTGGATATGGTGCGATCTATGATGTCTCTTACAGATTTACCACTATCATTTTGGGGATACGCTCTAGAGACAACTACATTCACTTTAAATAGGGCACCGTCTAAATCCGTTGAGACGACACCGTATGAATTATGGTTTGGGAAGAAACCTAAGCTATCGTTTCTAAAAGTTTGGGGATGCGATGCTTATGTCAAGAAACTTCAACCTGAAAAGCTCGAACCCAAGTCGGAAAAATGTGTCTTCATAGGATACCCTAAGGAAACCATTGGGTATACCTTCTACCTTAGATCCGAAGGCAAGATCTTTGTTGCCAAGAACGGATCCTTTCTGGAAAAAGAGTTTCTCTCAAAAGGAGTAAGTGGGAGGAAAGTAGAACTCGATGAAGTACTGCCTCTTGAACCGGAAAGTAGTGCAGCTCAGGAAAATGTTCCTGTGGTGACTACACCGACTGGAGAGGAAATCAATGATGATGATCAAGGTACTTCGGATCAAGTTGCTACTGAACTTCGTAGGTCCACAAGGACACGTTCCACACCAGAGTGGTATGGCAACCCTGTCCTGGAAATCATGTTGTTAGACAACGGTGAACCTTCGAACTATGAAGAAGCGATGGCGGGCCCAGATTCCAACAAATGGCTTGAAGCCATGCAATCCGAGATAGAATCCATGTATGAAAACAAAGTATGGACTTTGACAGACTTGCCCGATGATCGGTGAGCGATAGAAAATAAATGGATCTTGAAGAAGAAGACAGACGCGGATGGTAATGTTACCATCTATAAAGCTCGACTTGTCGCTAAGGGTTATCGGCAAGTTCAAGGGGTTGACTACGATGAGACTTTCTCTCCCGTAGTGAAGCTAAAGTCCGTCCGAATCATGTTAGCAATTGCCGCATACTATGATTATGAGATATGGCAGATGGACGTCAAAACGGCATTCCTTAACGGCTATCTTAAGGAAGAAGTGTATATGATGCAGCCGGAAGGTTTGTCGATCCTAAAAATGCTAACAAGGTATGCAAGCTCCAGCGATCCATTTATGGGCTGGTGCAAGCATCTCGGAGTTGGAACATTCGCTTTGATGAGATGATCAAAGCGTTTGGGTTTATGCAGACTTATGGAGAAGCCTACGTTTACAAGAAAGTGAGTGGGAGCTATGTAGGATTTCTCATATTATATGTAGATGACATACTTCTGATGGGAAATGATATAGAACTTTTGGACAACATTAAGGCCTACTTGAATAAGTGTTTTTCAATGAAGGACCTTGGAGAAGCTGCTTACATATTAGGCATCAAGATCTATAGGGATAGATTGAGACGCCTCATAGGTCTTTCACAAAGCACATACCTTGATAAGATTTTGAAAAAGTTCAAAATGGATCAGTCCAAGAAAGGGTTCTTGCCTGTATTGCAAGGTGTGAGATTGAGCTCGGCTCAATGCCCGACCACGGCAAAAGATAAAGAAGAGATGAGTGTCATCCCCTATGCCTCGGCCATAGGATCTATTATGTATGCCATGCTGTGTACCAGACCTGATGTAAACCTTGCCGTAAGTTTGGTAGGAAGGTACCAAAGTAATCCCGGCAAGGAACATTGGACAGAGGTCAAGAATATCCTGAAGTACCTGAAAAGGACAAAGGACATGTTTCTCGTTTATGGAGGTGACGAAGAGCTCGTCGTAAAGGGTTACGTCGACGCTAGCTTCGACATAGATCTGGATGACTCTAAGTCACAAACCGGATACGTGTATATGTTGAATCGTGGAGCAGTAAGGTGGTGTAGTTGCAAGCAGAGCGTCGTGGCGGGATCTACATGTGAAGCGGAGTACATGGCAGCCTCGGAGGCAGCACATGAAGCAATATGGATGAAGGAGTTCATCACCGACCTAGGAGTCATACCCAATGCGTCGGGGCCAATCACTCTCTTCTGTGACAACACTGGAGCTATTGCCCTTGCCAAGGAGCCCAGGTTTCACAAGAAGACCAGGCACATCAAGCGTCGTTTCAACTCCATCCGTGAAAATGTTCAAGATGGAGACATAGATATTTGCAAAGTACATACAGATCTGAATGTCGTAGATCCGTTGACTAAACCTCTTCCGCGAGCAAAACATGATCAACACCAGAACTCTATGGGTGTTCGATTCATCACAATGTAACTAGATTATTGACTCTAGTGCAAGTGGGAGACTGTTGGAAATATGCCCTAGAGGCAATAATAAAATGATTATTATTATATTTCCTTGTTCATGATAATTGTCTTTTATTCATGCTATAATTGTATTATCCGGAAATCGTAATACACGTGTGAATACTTAGACCACAACATGTCCCTAGTAAGCCTCTAGTTGACTAGCTCGTTGATCAACAGATAGTCATGGTTTCGTGACTATGGACATTGGATGTCATTGATAATGGGATCACATCATTAGGAGAATGATGTGATGGACAAGACCCAATCCTAAGCATAGTACAAAGATCGTGTAGTTCGTTTGCTAGAGCTTTTCCAATGTCAAGTATCTTTTCCATAGACCATGAGATTGTGTAACTCCCAGATACCGTAGGATTGCTTTGGGTGTACCAAACGTCACAACGTAACTGGGTGACTATAAAGGTGCACTACATGTATCTCCGAAAGTGTCTGTTGGGTTGACACGGATCGAGACTGGGATTTGTCACTCCGTATAACGGAGAGGTATCACTGGGCCCACTCGGTAGTGCATCATCATAATGAGCTCAAAGTGACCAAGTGTCTGGTCACGGGATCATGCATTATGGTACGATTAAAGTGACTTGCCGGTAACGAGATTGAACGAGGTATTGGGATACCGACGATCGATTCTTGGGCAAGTAACATACCGATTGACAAAGGGAATTGTATACGGGGTTGCTTAAATCCTCGACATCGTGGTTCATCCGATGAGATCATCGAGGAGCATGTGGGAACCAACATGGGTATCCAGATCCCGCTGTTGGTTATTGACCGGAGAGCCGTCTTGGTCATGTCTGCATGTCCCCCGAACCCGTAGGGTCTACACACTTAAGGTTCGGTGACGCTAGGGTTGTATGAATATGAGTATGCAGCAAACCGAAAGTTGTTCGGAGTCCTGGATGAGATCCCGGACGTCACGACGAGTTCCGGAATGGTCCGGAGGTAAAGAATTATATATGGGAAGTCGAGTGTCGGCCATCGGGAAAGTTTCGGGGTCCATCGGTATTGTACCGGGACCACCGGAAGGGTCCCGGGGGTCCACCGGGTGGGGCCACCTATCCCGGAGGGCCCCATGGGCTGAAGTGGGAGGGGAACCAGCCCCTAGTGGGCTGGTGCGCCCCCCTGGGCCCCCTCTACACCTAGGGTTGGGAACCCTAGGGGAGGGGGCGCCTCCACTTGCCTTGGGGGGCACTTCACCCCCCTTGGCCGCTGCCCCCCTAGAGATCCCATCTCTAGGGCTGGCGCCCCCCTGGAGTCCCTATATAAAGAGGGGGGGGGGTGGGAGGGCAGCCGCACACAATACCCTGGCGCCTCCCTCCCCTCCCTGCTACACCTCCTCCTCCCGTAGTTGCTTGGTGAAGCCCTGCTGGAGCCCTGCTGCATCCACCACCACGCCGTCGTGCTACCGGATCTTCATCAACCTCTCCTTCCCCCCTTGCTGGATCAAGAAGGAGGAGACGTCACGTTGACTGTACGTTTTTTGAACGCGGAGGTGCCATCCGTTCGGCGCTAGGATCTCCGGTGATTTGGATCACGACGAGAACGACTCCCTCAACCCCGTTCTCTTGAATGCTTCCGCACGCGATCTACAGGGGTATGTAGATGCACTCCTCTCTCTCGTTGCTAGATGAACTCATAGATTGATCTTGGTGAACATAGGAATTTTTTTTATTTTATGCAACGTTCCCCAACAAAAGGCTCCTGGGCGGGTGGTCCTCACGGGATCTCCTGTGAAGCGGAGAGGCGCTTCATGCGGGGATGATAGAGGCTGAAGGAAATATGCCCTAGAGGCAATAATAAAGTTATTATTTATTTCCTTATATCATGATAAATGTTTATTATTCATGCTAGAATTGTATTAACTGGAAACATAATACATGTGCGAATACATAGACAAACATAGTGTCACTAGTATGCCTCTACTTGACTAGATCGTTAATCAAAGATGGTTGAGTTTCCAAGCCATAGACATGATTTGTCATTTGATTAACGGGATCATATCATTAGGAGGATGATGTGATTGACTTGACCCATTCCGTTAGCTTAGCACTTGATCGTTTAGTATGTTGCTATTGCTTTCTTCATGACTTATACATGTTCCTATGACTATGAGATTATGCAACTCCTGTTTACTGGAGGAACACTTTGTGTGCTACCAAACGTCACAATGTAACTGGGTGATTATAAAGGAGCTCTACAGGTGTCCCCGAAGGTACATGTTGAGTTGGCGTATTTCGAGATTAGGATTTGTCACTCCGATTGTCGGAGAGGTATCTCTGGGCCCTCTCGGTAATGCACATCACTCTAAGCCTTGTAAGCAATGTGACTAATGAGTTAGATGCGGGATGATGAGACTGGCGGATAAAGAGATTGAACTAGGTATTGAGATACCGACGATCGAATCTCGGGCAAGTAACATACCGATGACAAAGGGAACAACGCATGTTGTTATGCGGTTTGACCGATAAAGATCTTCGTAGAATATGTAGGAGCCAATATGAGCATCCAGGTTCCACTATTGGTTATTGACCGGAAATGTGTCTCGGTCATGTCTACATAGTTCTCGAACCCGTAGAGTCCGCATGCTTAAAGTTCGGTGACGATCGGTATTATGAGTTTTTTGTACTTTATGTACCGAAGGTAGTACAGAGTCCCGGATATGATCACGGACATAATGAGGAGTCTCGAAATTGCCGATACATAAATATCGATATATTGGATGACTATGTTCGGACACCGGAATAGTTTCGGGTGGTTTCGGGCATATACCGGAGTACCGAGGTGTTACGGGAACCCCACGGGGGGTTAATGGGCCTCATGGGCCCTAAGCGGAGAAGAGGAGGGGCGTCCAGGGCAGGCCGCGTGCCCCCTCCCCCTCTAGTCCGAATAGGACAAGGAGGGGGGCGGTGCCCCCCTTTCCTTCCTCTCCTCTCTCCCTTCCTTCCCCTCTCCTACTTGGACTAAGAAAGGAGGGAGTCCTACTCCCGGTGGTAGTAGGACTCCTCCCTGGCGCACCTCCTCCTGGCCGGCTGCCCCTCCCCCTTGATCCTTTATATACGGGGGAAGGAGGGCACCTTTATACACAATAATTGATCATTGATCTCTTAGCCGTGTGCGGTGCCCCCCTCCACCATATTCCACCTCGGTAATATCGTAGCAGTGCTTAGGCGAAGCCCTGCGTTGGTAGCATCATCAACAACGTCATCACGCCATCGTGCTGACGGAACTCTCCCACAAACATCTACTGGATTGGAGTTCGTGGGTCGTCATTGAGCTAAATGTGTGCTGAACTCGGAGGTGCCGTACGTTCGGTACTTGATTGGTCGGATCATGAAGACATACAACTACATCAACCGCGTTGTGCTAATGCTTCCGCTTTCGGTCTACAAGGGTACGTGGACAACACTCTTCCCTCTCGTTGCTATGCACCACCATGATCTTACGTGTGCGTAGGATTTTTTTTTGAAATTACTACCTTCCCCAACAGTGGCATCCGAGCCTGGTTTTATGCGTAGATGTTATATGCACGAGTAGAACACAAGTGAGTTGTGGGCGATACAAGTCATACTGCTTACCAGCATGTCATATTTTGGTTCGGCGGTATTGTTGGATGAAGCGTCTCGGACCGACATTACGCGTATGCTTAAGGGTGGCTGGCGGATGTTAGTTTCTCCAACTTTAGTTGAACCGAGTGTGGCTACGCCCGGTCCTTGAGAAGGTTAAAACATCACTAACTTGACGAACTATCATTGTGGTTTTGATGCGTAGGTAAGAATGGTTCTTGCTCAGCCCGTAGCAGCCACGCAAAACTTGCAACAACAAAGTAGAGGACGTCTAACTTGTTTTTGCAGGGTATGTTGTGATGTGATATGGTCAAGACGTGATGCTATGTTTTATTGTATGAGATGATCATGTTTTGTAACCAAGTTATCGGCAACTGGCAGGAGCCATATGGTTGTCGCTTTATTGTATGCAATGCAATCGCCTTGTAATTGCTTTACTTTATCACTAAGCGGTAGCGATAGTCGTAGAAGCAATAGGTGGTGAAACGACAACGATGCTATGATGGAGATCAAGGTGTCACTCTGGTGACAATGGTGATCATGACGGTGCTTCGGAGATGGTGATCACAAGCACAAGATGATGATGGCCATATCATATCACTTATATTGATTGCATGTGATGTTTATCCTTTATGCATCTTATTTTGCTTTGATTGATGGTAGCATTATAAGATGATCTCTCACTAAATTTCAAGGTATAAGTGTTCTCCCTGAGTATGCACCATTGCGAAAGTTCTTCGTGCTGAGACACCACGTGATGATCGGGTGTGATAGGCTCTACGTTCAAATACAACGGGTGCAAAACAGTTGCACACGCGGAATACTCAGGTTAAACTTGACAAGCCTAGCATATACAGATATGGCCTCGGAACACTGAGACCGAAAGGTCAGCGTGAATCATATAGTAGATATGATCAACATAGTGATGTTCACCATTGAAAACTACTCCATCTCACGTGACGATCGAACATGGTTTAGTTGATTTGGATCACGTGCTCACTTAGATGATTAGAGGGATGTCTATCTAAGTGGGAGTTCTTAAGTAATATGATTAATTGACCTTTAATTTATCATGAACTTAGTACCTGATAGTATTTTGCTTGTCTATGTTTGTTGTAGATAGATGGCTCGTGCCGTTGTTCTATTGAATTTTAATGCGTTCCTTGAGAAAGCTAAGTTGAAAGATGATGGCAGCAATTACATGGACTGGGTCCATAACTTGAGGATTATCCTCATTGCTGCACAGAAGAATTACGTCCTGGAAGCACCGCTAGGTGCCAGGCCTGCTGCAGATGCAACTGACGATGTTAAGAATGTCTGGCAGAGCAAAGCTGATGACTACTCGATAGTTCAGTGTGCCATGCTTTACGGCTTAGAACTGGGACTTCAATGACATTTTGAATGTCATGGAGCATATGAGATGTTCCAGGAGTTGAAGTTAATATTTCAAGCAAATGCCCGGATTGAGAGATATGAAGTCTCCAATAAGTTCTATAGCTGCAAGATGGAGGAGAATAGTTCTGTCAGTGAAAATATACTCAAAATGTCTGGGTATAATAATCACTTGATTCAACTGGGAGTTAATCTTCCTGATGATAATGTCATTGACAGAATTCTTCAATCACTACCACCAAGCTACAGGAGCTTCGTGATGAACTATAATATGCAAGGGATGAACAAGACTATTCCCGAGCTATTCGCAATGCTAAAGGCTGCGGAGGTAGAAATCAAAAAGGAGCATCAAGTGTTGATGGTCAACAAGACCACCAGTTTCAAGAAAAAGGGTAAAGGGAAGAAGAAGGGGAACTTCAAGAAAAACGACAAACAAGTTGCTGCTCAAGAGAAGAAACCCAAGTCTGGACCTAAGCCTGAGACTGAGTGCTTCTACTGCAAACAGACTGGTCACTTGAAGCAGAACTGCCCCAAGTATTTGGCGGATAAGAAGGATGGCAAGGTGAACAAAGGTATATGTGATATACATGTTATTGATGTGTACCTTACTAATGCTCGCAGTAGCACCTGGGTATTTGATACTTGTTCTGTTGCTAATATTTGCAACTCGAAACAGGGACTACGGATTAAGCGAAGATTGGCTAAGGACGAGGTGACGATGCGCGTGGGAAATGGTTCCAAAGTCGATGTGATCGCGGTCGGCACACTACCACCTTCAGGATTAGTTTTAGACCTAAATAATTGTTATTTGGTGCCAGCGTTCAGCATGAACATTATATCTGGATCTTGTTTGATGCGAGACGGTTATTCATTTAAATCAGAGAATAATGGTTGTTCTATTTATATGAGTAATATCTTTTATGGTCATGCACCCTTGAAGAGTGGTCTATTTTTATTGAATCTCGATAGTAGTGATACACATATTCATAATGTTGAAGCCAAAAGATGCAGAGTTGATAATGATAGTGCAACTTATTTGTGGCACTGTCGTTTGGGTCATATTGGTGTAAGGCGCATGAAGAAACTCCATACTGATGGACTTCTGGAATCACTTGATTATGAATCACTTGGTACTTGCGAACCATGCCTCATGGGCAAGATTACTAAAACGCCGTTCTCCGGAACTATGGAGCGAGCAACAGATTTATTTGAAATCATACATACTGATGTATGTGGTCCAATGAACATTGAGGCTCGTGGCGGGTATCATTATTTTCTCACCTTCACAGATGATTTGAGCAGATATGGGTATATCTACTTAATGAAACATAAGTCTGAAACATTTGAAAAGTTCAAAGAATTTAAGAGTGAAGTGGAAAATCATCGTAATAAGAAAATAAAGTTTCTACGATCTGATCATGGAGGAGAATATTTGAGTTACGAGTTTGGTCTACATTTGAAACAATGCGGAATAGTTTTGCAACTCATGCCACCTGGAACACCACAACGTAATGGTGTGTCTGAACGTCATAATCGTACTTACTGATTTACAGCTACCATTTTGGGGTTATGCTTTAGAGACGGCTGCATTCACGTTAAATAGGGCACCATCAAAATCCGTTGAGACGACGCCTTATGAACTGTGGTTTGGCAAGAAACCAAAGTTGTCATTTCTTAAAGTTTGGGGATGCGATGCTTATGTGAAAAAACTTCAACCTGATAAGCTCGAACCCAAATTGGAGAAATGTGTCCTCATAGGATACCCAAAGGAGACTATTGGGTAAACCTTTTATCATAGATCTGAAGGCAAGATTTTTGTTGCTAAATTTGGATCCTTTCTAGAGAAGGAATTTCTCTCGAAAGAAGTGAGTGGGAGGAAAGTAGAACTTGATGAGGTAACTGTACCTGCTCCCTTATTGGAAAGTAGTTCATCACAGAAACCAGTTCCTGTGACGACTACACCAATTAGTGAGGAAGCTAATGATATTGATCATGAAACTTCAGATCAAGTTACTACCGAACCTCGTAGGTCAACCAGAGTAAGATCCGCACCAGAGTGGTACAGTAATCCTATTCTGGAGGTCATGTTACTTGACCATGGTAAACCTATGAACTATGAGGAAGCGATGATGAGCCCAGATTCGGCAAAATGGCTTGAGGCCATGAAATATGAGATGGGATCCATGTATGAGAACAAAGTATGGACTTTGGTTGACTTGCCCGATGATCGGCAAGCCATCAAAAATAAATGGATCTTCAAGAAGAAGACTGACGCTGATGGTAATGTTACTATCTACAAAGCTTGACTTGTTGCGAAAGGTTTTCGACAAGTTCAAGGGGTTGACTACGATGAGACTTTCTCATCTGTAGCGACGCTTAAGTCTGTCTGAATCATGTTAGCAATTGCCGCATTTTATGATTATGAAATATGGCAAATGGATATCAAAACTACATTCCTGAATGGATTTCTAGAAGAAGAGTTGTATATGATGCAACTTGAAGGTTTTGTCGATCCAAAAGGTGCTAACAAAGTGTGCAAGCTCCATCAATCCATTTATGGACTGGTGCAAGCATCTCGGAGTTGGAATAAACACTTTGATAGTGTGATCAAAGCATATGGTTTTATACAAACTTTTGGAGAAGCCTGTATTTGCAAGAAAGTGAGTGGGAGCTCTGTAGCATTTCTGATATTATATGTAGACGCCATATTGTTGATTGGAAATGATATAGAATTTCTAGATAGCATAAAAGGATACTTGAATAAAAGTTTTTCAATGAAAGACCTCGGCGAAGCTGCTTATATATTGGGCAGCTTAATTGGACTTTCACAAAGCACATACCTTGATAAAGTTTTGAAAAAGTTCAAAATGGATCAAGCTAAGAAAGGGTTCTTGCCTGTATTACAAGGTGTGAAGTTGAGTCAGACTCAATGCCCGACCACCGCAGAAGATAGAGAGAAAATGAAAGATGTTCCCTATGCTTCAGCCATAGGCTCTATCATGTATGCAATGCTGTGTACCAGACCTGATGTATGTTTAGCAATAAGCTTAGCATGGAGGTACCAAAGTAATCCAGGAGTGGATCACTATACATCGGTCAAGAATATCCTGAAATACCTGAAAAGGACTAAGGATATGTTTCTCGTTTATGGAGGTGACAAAGAGCTAGTTGTAAATGGTTACGTCGATGCAAGCTTTGACACTGATCCGGACGATTCTAAATCGCAAACCGGATACGTGTTTATATTGAACGGTGGAGCTGTCAGTTGGTGCAGTTCTAAACAAAGCATCGTGGCGGGATCTACATGTGAAGCGGAGTACATAGCTGCTTCGGAAGCAGCAAATGAAGGAGTCTGGATGAAGGAGTTCATATCCGATCTAGGTGTCATACCTAGTGCATCGGGTCCAATGAAAATCTTTTGTGACAATGCTGGTGCAATTGCCTTGGCAAAGGAATCCAGATTTCACAAGAGAACCAAGCACATCAAGAGACGCTTCAATTCCATATGGGACCAAGTCCAGGAGGGAGACATAGAGTTTGCAAGAGACATACAGATCTGAATGTTGCAGACCCATTGACTAAGCCTCTTGCACGAGCAAAACATGATCAGCACCAAGGCTCCATGGGTGTTAGAATCATTACTGTGTAATCTAGATTATTGACTCTAGTGCAAGTGGGAGACTGAAGGAAATATGCCCTAGAGGCAATAATAAAGTTATTATTTATTTTCTTATATCTTGATAAATGTTTATTATTCATGCTAGAATTGTATTAAGTGGAAACATAATACATGTCTGAATACATAGACAAACATAGTGTCACTAGTATACCTCTACTTGACTAGCTCGTTAATCAAAGATGGTTGAGTTTCCAAGCCATAGACATGAGTTTTCATTTGATTAACAGGATCACATCATTAGGAGAATGATGTGATTGACTTGACCCATTCCGTTAGCTTAGCACTTGATCGTTTAGTATGTTGCTATTTCTTTCTTCATGACTTATACATGTTCCTATGACTATGAGATTATGCAACTCCCGTTTACCGGAGGAACACTTTGTGTGCTACCAAACGTCACAACTTAACTGGGTGATTATAAAGGATCTCTACAGGTGTCTCCGAAGGTACATGTTGAGTTGGCGTATTTCGAGATTAGGATTTGTCACTTCGATAGTCAGAGAGGTATCTCTGGGCCCTCTCGGTAATGCACATCACTATAAGCCTTGCAAGCAATGTGACTAATGAGTTAGTTGCGGGTTGATGCATTACATAAATGAGTAAAGAGACTTGCTGGTAACGAGATTGAACTAGGTATTGAGATACCGAGGATCGAATCTTGGGCAAGTAACATACCGATGACAAAGGGAACAACGTATGTTGTTATGCGGTTTGACCGATAAAGATCTTCATAGAATATGTAGGAGCCAATATGGGCATCCAGGTTCCGCTATTGGTTATTGACCGGAGACGTGCCTCGGTCATGTCTACATAGTTCTCGAACCCGCAGGCCCGCACGCTTAAAGTTCGATGACGATCGGTATTATGAGTTTTTTGTGTTTTGATGTACCGAAGGTAGTACAGAGTCCCAGATATGATCATGGACATAACGAAGAGTCTCAAAATGGTCGATACGTAAAGATTGATATATTGGATGACTATGTTCGGACACCGGAATAGTTTCGGGTGGTTTCGGGCATATACCAGAGTACTGGGGGGTTACCGCAACCCCCCGGGGGGTTAATGGGCCTCATGGGCCCTAAGTGGAGAAGAGGAGGGGCGGCCAGGGCAGGGCGCACGCCCCCTCCCACTCTCCTCCCTGGCGCACCTCCTCCTGGTCGGCCGCCCCTCCCCCTTGATCCTTTATATACGGGGGTAGGGGGGCACCTCTAGACACAACAATTGATCATTGATCTCTTAGCCATTTGCGGTGCCCCCTCCACCATATTCCACCTCAGTAATATTGTAGCGGTGCTTAGGCGAAGCCCTGCGTTGGTAGTACAATCAACATCGTCATCACGCCGTCGTGCTGATGGAACTCTCGTGCAAAGCTCTGCTGGATCGGAGTTCGTGGGACATCATCGAGATGAACGTGTGCTGAATTCGAAGGTGTCGTACATTTAGTACTTTATCGATCGGATCGTGAAGACGTACGACTACATCAGCCGCGTTGTGCTCATGCTTCCGCTTTCGGTCTACGAGGGTACATGGACAACACTCTCCCCTCTCGTTGCTATGCATCACCATGATCTTACGTGTGCGTAGGATTTTTATTGAAATTACTACGTTCCCCAACAGAGGCGGTAGTTAGGGCGGTGCCCCTACTGTGTGGCAGCGACCGAGGCTTCATTGCGAGCGGGATGGTCGATCTGGAGATGGATGGTGGTAGTGACAGCCCTCCATTCACCAAGGTGGGCCGCATGTGTGTAGATTGGTGGCAATGGTGGCTGTGGATCTGGTGCACCCCGCCTAGATCCATCTTGGTATGGCCTTGGCCGGCCAGTAGTGTGAGGAGGGACCGGTGAGGAGTGGCTGGGGGCTCCCTGCCGGCGGCTTTTGTCTTCATGACAAGGTTTCTTACGGTGCCAATCAGACGATGAGATCGGGGGGACGCGACTTCCGGTGAAAGCCGCGCCGCCTACGGTCATGGTGGACGATGGCGGCGTTTGTGATGCCGTTCCCTTCTTGAGGCATCGTTGTTGCAGGCTGCGGCACCACACTTGGGACACTCCGAGGGAAACCCTAGTCTGGATCTTCCCGGATTGGATGAAGATGGCATCTTCGATGCCACTGTCTCTCTTGTGGGCATCGTTTTGGAGCAGGTGCTGACTGGAAGGGTCCAGTGGTGGAGCGGGATTTCATCCTCCACATCGATGACAGTGGATCTCGACGGCGCGGTGTAGTGGAGTGTCGGCATCCGATGTGGGTTGATGGACTCGTGTAGAGGGACGGCGCTATCTGGCGTCGTGGTGGTGTCTACGACAGGCCTGGCAAGGTCGATGCATCAGTTTCTGTTATGAAGATGGATAGGTGGAAGATGGCAGCGGGAGCCTCTGTGAGTGCGTCGGACCGGTATGTTCCCCAAACACGGCATTGTGGATTTTTTGGGCCCTCCAACTTTAGATGTTAGTCTTTGGTGCGAAGTTTGTTTTGTATTTGGCTTGGATTTTCAGCACCCATACATCAAGTGGATAGGATTAATGAGAGATGTTGCCGAGATGGTGGCTTAAGACTTGCTGATGTATTACTTAAGGTATCTATAAATAATTAATAAAGTGGTTTCATGCATCGCTCGGATGTAGAGGCCGGGGGTCATCATCCTTTTCTAAAAAAGCGAGGTTTCATGCCCTTCCGACCCGTTGTAGTCCTAGAGCACAACCGCCATGCCGATTCCATGAGCGTGATGCATTTACGAGTTGTTTGGTTCTAGGCCTAGCATTGCCATACTTTGCCACACATTTTTGCCAAGCTTGCCTAAGGTTAGTTCATCAAAATGAAAGCCACAAGTTGGTAAGCCTAAGGGAATCTTGCCACACTTTTTGTGTGTATGCCATGTGGGACCCAAATGTGGCTTGCCAAAGGTGTGGCTGGAACCAAACACTTGCCTAACCTTAGGTGTGGCAATCTTTGGCAAAGTTAGTCACAAACCAAACAACCCCTTAGTTTCTCTGCCGGCAGCACGTACCTGTGCATATACCACAACACGTCAAATGTCGACCACGCTGGCCTACGGGAAGCCGCTGCTCGTGCCGTTCCAGTGCGGTTGTCATAGGTGCACCCTGCCCCAGACCAACTTCTTCTCGGTGCCACCTCCGTGTGCCGGTTGTACTACATATTGTCCTATTTGTTGGTAAAAAGCAATTTGTGGCCCAATGAGAAATAAAATCCTTAGACGGCATCAACAAACTCCTTGAGATTCTTCATGTTGCCACATGACAAACAACATGATAAATGATGTTCTGCAAAACATACACATGGGATGTTTCCATACTAAAGGTTTGTGCGATTTAGTCCACTAAAATATATACCTGGTTCTGTGTATTTCTTCATGTCTTTGCTGGCACTCCTCGGTGATGCCCAACACATATCGCATTAGACTAAAAACAGAAAAGTCTGTTTGTTGTTGCTTGCCTGAAATCAGCAAACTCATGTACATATAATACTGAATTTGACACTGCTCTGTAGTGCTTGCAACTACTAATAGATATATAGAGTTCACCGAGAAATAGTACATGGATGAGTAAGATGATACCTTAAGAATCGAGGATCAAGTACTCTTATCTCATTGATCACTAAACGTTGTAAGATTCAGAATTAGGTGTTCATACTGAATTAAACACCATTGTGCATTGTGTAGAAATACTAACAGTACAGAGTTCACTGAGATGTCCAAGGTTATCTGTAAGATAATATCTTTGAAGTCAAGGGCCAAATACTCTGAATAGGTGTTCATACAATATCTACCAAGAATTCAGGACCTACCTTATCTTTACCTAATAATAAAGAAAATTGGGTTTCTTTCGTCCATCATGACATTTTTCAGAAAAGTCCCTCTATTTCAGAGAATTCAACCCACAGTCCCGTTTTACGTTAAAAGAATCGTTTTTTCGTATTTTACACAAAAGTCCCTGTGTTTTGTTGAAATCAACCCGCAGTCCGGATTTAAGTCACACCCGAACCGTTATTTTACATTTTTCGAACCCTCCCCCCCTGATATTTTAGGTAATTCATCTGCGGATCATATTTGAGTCAAACAATGTTTTTTTAAATCATCCATATCTTTTAAACCGTAACTCCGATTTGAACATGTTATATATGAAATTTGATTAGAAAATTATGTAGAATATGAATATGAGATTATTTTTCATCTATTAAGTATTTTTAAATATTATTTTGGAATATATTTAAGTCAAATAAATGATTTTCTAAATTATCCATATCTTTTAAACCGTAACTTCGATTTTAACATATTATATATGAAATTTTATTAGAAAAATATGTGGAATATAAATATAACGTTAATTTTAGCTGTTAAATATTTTTAAAATATCGTTTTGGGAGCAAACTTATAATTTATAGCATAAGATCCGTTTTCCTTTCGTACCGATGGCGACCCGGATTGCAAATAAACACCCCACTATAACAATATAGGGAAAAGAAAACATCGATAACTACACATGCATACCTCTGAAAAATGTCGCAGGAGAAAACAACAGATTTCTCATCACGAGTGAGAGAAAGCAAGAGAGAGAGAGAGAGAGAGGGAGGGAGAGGGAGGATAGAGGGAGAGAGAGGTGCCTTAGGATTAAACATATTCAAACACATTTTTGTTTTGTTTTGTGTGAACACTGAGGCCATCACCGGCGAAGGTGAGAAGGAGGATAAGCGACAACAAAAATAGGATGCCTCGCAAAAATAGGAGATGGACCTATTGTGGTCTTGGGTGATGGTTGTTGGGTTAAGAGTGTGTGTTATGTTTTCTCTCCCGTTGCAACGCACGTGCTCTTTTGCTAGTAATAATAAAGCAAATTGGGTTTCTTTCGTCCGTCATGGCATGTTTTCAGAAAAGTCCCTCTATGAAGCGTTATTTTCGTATTTTACACAAAAGTCCCTATCTTTTCTTGAAATCATCCCGCCGTCCGGATTTAAGTCACACCCGAACTGTTATTTTACATTTTTTTGAAACCCCCCCTGATGTTTTAGGTAATTCATCCGCGGATCTTATTTAAGTCAAACAAATGCTTTTTAAAATCATCCATATCTTTTAAACCATAACTCCGATTTGGACATGTTATATATAAAATTTGATAAGAAAAATATGTAGAATATGAATATGCGATTATTTTTACCTGTTAAGTATTTTTAAATATTAGTTTGGAATATATTTGAGTCAAACCAAATGATTTCTAAATTATTTGTATCTTTTAAACCATAACTTCGATTTTAACATACTATATATGAAATTTTATTAGAAAATGTGTGGAATCTAAATATGATGTTAATTTTACCTGTTAAATATTTTTAAAATATTGTTATGGAAGCAAATTATAATTTATAGCACAAGATCCATTTTTTCATACCGACGGCGGTCCGGATTGCAAATAAATACCCCACTATAACCATATACGGAAAAGAAAATATTGATAACTAGATGTGCATACCTCTGAAAAATGTGGAAGGGAGAACAACAGATTTCTCATCGCGAGAGTGAGAGAAAGCGAGCAAGAGAGAGGGTGGGGGGAGAGAGAGGAAGAGGGAGGAGAGAGGGAGAGAGGGAGAGAGAGACGCCTTAGGATTAACCATATTCAACACACATTTTTTTGTTGTTTTGTGTGAACACCGAGGCCATCGCCGGTGAGGGTGAGAAGGAGGATAAGCGGCAACACAAATATGATGCCTTGCAAAAATAAAGGAGATGGACCTATTGTGATCTTGAGTGATGGTTGTTGAGTTAAGAGTGTGTGTTATGTTTTCTCTCCCGTTGCGACACACATGCTCTTTTGCTAGTAACCTACAAAGGGGCAAACTTTCAAATTATTTTAGGAAGGATGTATCATGCAAATTTGTTTCAAGCACAATATTAGTTAAAAACCTCATGTTGATGTCACAAAAATACATAGAACAATCTTTACAATCATGCCAAGAAAATTCAGTGTGAATGTATGTTAACCTGCAGCTGTCGCAAGGTTCCATCTTGACCTCATGAACAAACAACTCAACTAATTGTCAAAAATCTACTTGTTTTTCACGAATACGCAAAGCTTGCGTATCATATCATTGGTAGAACAAGAAGAGTGAATACAGGGTACGGAATAATACTTGCATGGATGCAAGAAGGCATGACATGGTGCCCGAAGCAGAGGGACATGGGGTGCTCAGCCTAGAGAAAGGAATACCAAGATGACAAAACTCTCCTGGCCCTAAGAAGCAACTCAGAACACAATGAAGACAACCAACAAATCCAACTCCACCATCGAGGACGTAGTGGACGATCAAGACATCGTCAAAGACGCTGTCATCATCCAGTCTAGGAGCCTGGATCTAGGGTTTCCCTTGATGCTCGAAGAGGGGCAAAGACGAAGACCGTGACAGCGCCTCCAAGAAGGGGATGACACCCGTGGTCGTCGCCACTGCCAGCATCGGCAAGCCGAACAGGGATTTCACCCTACCTTTTTTAGCAATCCCAAGCCTCCAAGGTAGATCCCGAGAGGAGAAAGTCGAAACATAGGCCAAAGTTGCCAATTGCAGGGATGGGACTGGCCTTGGACGTCACTGTAAGAGCGAGCTACAAATCCGGTAGGAGTAGGAGCAACACACAGAGGTGAGCGGGGTAGGGCAACCGGGCGGCGGGGGATGTGGCGACAAAGGGGAGCAACAGTGGCTGCAACACAAATGGTCTGAGATACGGAGAGGAATGCAGATCTGGGCCATTGGGGCCAAACCCATCGGGACCTCGGAAATGACAAGAAGCTTGAAGAGGAACGCAAGTTTTTTAGCATATAATCCCGAACATCCTTTTTATGGTTCGATTTAAGCACGAATCTTAAAGCAGAGTACAAAAGCCACATCAGTGTACCAGATTGTTCGAGACAAAACAAAGTCGCTGGGAACAAACCCATCCACTCCTCTTCGCAGTTCACACCACTCATTCCTCTTCTCTCTCCTGCCGCCAACTCCTCCCTTATCCTCTTCCTTCCCATCGACCACACCACTGCCGAATCATTCCTCTCTTCCCCCTCGGATGTTCCTTAGCGATGGCGTGCCCTATTCCCAGCGGTGGAGGCAGACGAGAAGGATCTAACAGGCGGCAGCCAAGAAGGGGATCACAACAGCGTGCGGCGGTTGCTCATGACGGTTGGAAGCACTCCCATTCGTTGCTGTGCGTGGAGAGGAGGATCTACATCGGCGACATGTGGTGGTGATCCCCTTCATCACATGTGAGAGGAGTCCCCTTCGGCTCGAGTGATGATCCATGAGATGATAGCCATGGATGGGCTATAGCGGCGCGCAACACGTGCTCGCGAAGTCCAGAGGTGGCAGTGTCATCTTTATACAAGGGTGACAGGGACGCGGCAATGGAGCCACCCACTCAGCTGGAGGTGTTAGGCCAAGGATGTGGAGGCAGAGCTCACGACCACCGCCACATCTGCAGCTCCATGATGAGGGTGATATCACCTCTGCCTCCCATCGGGGGTTTGACCTGAGCATGGTGGAACAACTCTTAAAGACTTGTCGGGGTAGAGCGAGACATTGCCACAGGAGGGCGAGGACCGGGGGCTCAGCTTGAGTTCTACCACTATGAGGGCACACTACAAATGGGCATGGTGTTGGCTCCATTTCCTACAGGTAACAACTCACTAAACCTTTGTTGCTTCATTTTGTTTCATTTTTTTCAGTTGCCATGCCATGCTGATCCAGGAACGCACAACATTTTTTGTGTGATTACACTGTCAATGTAAAGTCACAAGTTTAGCATGAATGTGTTGCCATGGAACTAAAGGAATGTTTGTGTTGCCATGTAATTTGGTGTGTTGCATCTAATTTTGTGAATTTTATATATGAGTTTGCCATGGCAACTAGAAGATTATTTTGCCATGTAACATTTTTAGTTTTGTAAAGGTGTTTGCCATAGCAAATAGAAGCTTACGTTGGCATGACGGCAACATTCATTCTGTCTTCTGCCCTGTCTAATGGAAAATGTTGCCATGACAATTACAAATTTGTTCAAGAACATAGCGTTTTTTAATCTTTTAGCTCTGTTTTTTCATGGGTTATTATGATATAATGGCAACAATCATGCTAAATTACCTATTTTTCCAACACCATCGCTATTTTTTTCTCAAAGAATTGATGATAACACTTTATATTTTTGAGAACATGTCAAAATCACTTTGTAGCATGGTAAACTTAGTTTCATAGTCATGACCAATATTTTTTAGAGCTATGGAAAATTTACATTTCATTTTTCCGTGGAAAATTTATCTTTTATGTAACATGAAAAATTTATAGCCTTTGTGTTAGTAAATAGTTGCCATGGCAAATTTCTTTTCATTCTTTACATATCATTCTAGCCATGTTAATCCACTATCTTGTGAGATTTTGTTAATTTTATATATGTGTTTGTCATGACAACTCAATATGACATTGCCATGCAATTTTGTTAATTTTGTAGAGGTGTTTTCCATGGCAACTAAAAGCTTATGTTGCCATGTCAGCAACATTCATTCTGACTTATGCCCTATATAACTAAAAATGTTGCCATTGATATTACAATTTTGTTTAAGAACATAACATTGTTTAACTCTTGGCTCTGTTTTTGCCATGGTAGCAATCATGGAAAATCACTTATTTTGCCAATACCATGGCTATTTTTGATATTCTTGAAAATTTGATCTTGCTAACACTACATTTTTTAGAACATGGCAAATTTACTTTGTAGCACAGTAAATTTACTTTCATCACCATGGCAAATCTTTTTTATAGCCATGACAAATTTAGGTATGATTTTGCCATGGCAAATTTATCTTTTTATGTAACATGGCAATTTTATAGTCTTGGTTACTAAATAGTTGCCATGGAAAATTGCGGTTCATTCTTTACATATCATTCTTACCATGTATTAGAGATCTCTAAAAATTGCAATGACAAATGATCTATAATACATATAATTTTTTTTGTTTTCTCTTGCAACATGAAAAAAATACTTTCTATGAGATCATGTCATTTTAAGTTCATGGGGTATGTCATTTGTAATTTATGCATCATGACAAATTCTCCCTCTCTCTTTTGCAAGAATGAAAAAAAAACTTTCTAATGGAACATGGCAACTTAAGTTCATGGATCTTCGCAAATGTAGTATATAGGGCATGAAAAATTCTTTTATTATGTTACACCCATGGCATTTTAACTTCACACCCCATGGAAAATTTATTTCGAAGTACATGGCAAATTTAACCATCGAGCAATGGAAAATTAACTATACAACCCATGGCAAAATTTAATCACAACCCACAGCAAATTTGACCTTACATCCATGGCAATTTAATTTTCACAACCCATGGGAAGTTTATTTTATAGTGCATGAAATTAACCTTACACCCATAGTAAATTAGCTATACTGCCATGGAAAATTTTGTGCATAGTCCATGGAATTTTTTATACTTTTTGCCAAGAAAATTTTATTTTACAAACCCATGCCAATTTTAATTTAAAGTGCATGGCAAATTAAAATCTGCGTCCCATAGCAATTTAATTCCACAACCCATGGCAAATTTATCTTACATTTTTACTATGGGATACTCCCTCCTTTTGGGTTTATAGGGCTTAATTTGAAAGTCTTTTCAACCAAGGTAGATGATGAATGGTGGAATTAATTCTGTAGTTCGCAAAAGTACTTAATTAGTACTCTCGTTTTCTCAAAACTTTGTGTAAACTGATGCATTAATTACACCACATGCATGCATGACCACTTAATGACAAAGAGCTTGTACATGCACTGGTGAGTTTTTCCTTCATCCTTGCATGCAGTGATTTAATACACCTTGAAATCTGAACATGTGATGGTAAATAGTAGAATTGAGACTTATAAAATGGAAAAACAAACTATTTGAGATGAGCCGTATAAACCAGAAAGGAGGGAGTACCTACCTAATATACCATGATATTTTCAACCATCTGGGAAACCAATGATGCATACTTTTGCCATGACGCCAAATAGCTATATGTAATGTTACTTATCAACATTTTTTCTAACTTTTTTTTTGCATTTTAAGCTTTAAAAATTTTTCCAAATTTTTTTGCCATGCTTTTAGATGGAATATTCCAAGCATTTTTTGCCATTCTTTTTGCCTTGTCCATTTTTATAATGTTTTTCATATTTGCCATCTTGTTTATTAATCACACGACAAAACTTAATGTTTTCCTATTTACTTTTTTTCAGGGCAATTTTTTAGCATTTAAATGAATTTCATGGCATTTTATAGTAACAGTTTGTAAAGTGTTGTTTTGCATACATCAAGGCAAAGACTTGTATACTACATAACAATTCAAATTTGTTTGTACCCTCTATGGCAAAAACTTAGTGCATATCTATTTTGTTTCTTTTTCAGTTTTTGTATACATAATAGTTTCCTATGTTTTTCGTATAGTTTCTCACTCTTCTTTATCTTTCAATGCACTACAAAAAACTACACTTCTGTGATGATACATGTTTGTCATAGTAGGTCGCGTTTTTTGTCATGCATGTACACCCATGATGATTTTATGACAGAATCAAGATAGTCATACCCGTGCTGTCGTAGAAGTGTTCCATGACATTACCAAAATTATCATCACGGAAGTGTCCACTTCCATGACAATAAATCGCGCGTCACAGAAGTGCTTTCATCAAGGGTGACCAACACGTGGCATCCACCGTAACGGAATGCCGTTAAGCTATTGGGTCGGGGTTTGGATCCGATTACCCATTAACAGCCCCGACCAATGGGGATTTTCCACGTGTAAAATCATCATTGGCTGGAGGAAACACGTGTCGGCTCATCGTTGGGGCAGATGTCATCTAGTCATTGGACAGAAGGCGCCTATGATACGTCAACACGTGGCACGGCCCAACAGAGGCCCATTCCTATTAAAAGGTCGGCCTGTTTGACTTGGTCAAAAGGTGGCAGGCCGGCCCATGGAAAGCCTGTTAATGCCTTGTTCGCATATAGCCCATTTACAGCCCGCTAACCCAAGGCCCGTTACGCCCTATCCAAATTAGGCCCAGTAGCATCATCTGGGCCATCCAATATGATTCCATCCCGTTTTCACTTCTAGCCCACGTATGGCCCATGACGTCTTTCGGCCCATATGAGGCCCTTTGTAACTGTTGTCCCATTAATGGCCCGTGGTGAAACTGGCCCATAATGAACAGTGTATCACTTTACACCCATTAACGGCTTGTGGTGAAACTGGCCCGTAATGAATAATGTATCACTTTATACCCATTAACAGCCCATTATTCCGTTGGGCCATTTCCATCCCATGTTATCTTTCAGCCTTCTCAAAGCCCATTTATTCTTGGCCTCATTTCCAGCATTCGTTTACTTATGGCTCGTTACAGTCATTTTCTGCTTGTGGGCCAAATTCAGCCCATGGTTACAGTCGGCCCGTTTGTGGCCCGTTAATATGTTGGCCGTTTTCATAGCGTCATCAAATACGGCTATTAACGATGGCCCGTTATGGTCGCCCCATGAACGGATGATTCCAACTCTAGCCCGTTTACGACCATAATGCGGTCTGTTATTGGCCCATGTTTGGCCAATTGATCATACGGCCCGTATACGGCCCATTGATGATACGGCCCGTAGAAGGCCCATTGTTTCTACGGCCCGTAGAAGGCCCATTGTTTCTACGGCCCATAGAAGGCCCATTGTTTCTATGGCCCGTAGAAGGTCCACTGTTTCTACGGCCCGTAGGAGGCCTAGTGTCACTACAGTAAATATTAGCCCATGTTTATTGTGGCCTAGTTTAAAAAAATAGGTTATTGCAGCCACTAGCAAACCGCGGAAAAAGAACTGCAATGACTACAAGCAAACAAATAAACAAGACAACAAGGAAATAAATAAGAAAGCAACTTACGCTAGGCTATCACGGCTATCACACATATTACATCCACTGGGCATCAAAGTTCGCCACCAGTGCAAATAAACGTGCCGACAAAAGAATATACAAAACTGAGAGCACTTCAGAAGGCACTAGGCCTGGCCAGGTCGGGCCCCCCAAACAACTGAAGAAGCTGAGTAGACCTCAGTTGTGTCAAGGATAGATGCATCAACAGTAGATGTATGGCATGATGGTGCGCACGGCAGTCCTCTGACATCTTCATTGCATCTTTGACTTCAAGTCGGAGCTGAGCTGAATCAAGCCTTTCCGCTTTAAGTTGAGACTGAAGAAGTTGAACTGATTGAGGCAGCGACTGCACAAAGGTTGTCTTACACCTGCTGGTGAGTAGCTTCAACTCACTGTCTTCATCAAGACAGGACCTTGGGGTCATCTCGCTGTCCTCAAGATGGTTTGGCTCACTATCTTCCCTAAAGTTCTGCCTGGCGTAAGAGATACGACTCTGAAAGAGAAACAAGGAGACACATAATAGGTTTCACAATTATATAAGCAAATAAATGGATCTGTTCTGCATAAGGAACATGTTTTTACAACTACAATTTGAAACTGGTAGTTGTTGCAAACATCCAATCAGATGTTAACAGTAAAGCAAACAACAGTGGAGGAAATGATGCCTATCCAAATCTATACTAGAACAAAGTTTGAAGGCTTGAGAAGGATGAACTTACATTACATGTTATCATGGGCTGGACAAAGCCCTTCTCCATGTTGATGGAAGGATAATTCAATAAATTCCCCAAAGAAAATTCTTTATAAGCGTTGCCATTTTCTACATTTTGCAAAGAGTAAATATAGATCAATTAATATTGGAAGAAACAGAGGATAATGAAGCTCAGGTGCAGACTGATGACACATAATCAAATAGCAATTAATTAAGTACAAAGTTACAAGGCAAAAGGGAGAGAGGTACTGACAAGAGCAATGTAGAGCCCAGTATTGTTGTCAGATCGTATGATCCTTTGAGCAAGGAGATTGATCTAAAATTAGTTTTCATACAAGAGAGAAGGTAAGGCACATGCAGAAATTTAGGTGTTCAAATTTTGAATTGATATCATAGACAATACTTGACGCTGGGTTCTCAGCAGTTCTAATAGGGTCTGGCCACTAGAGTAGGGGTAAAGTGTGGTACAGTTGGGCCTGTGTTTTCTGTGGTTGCTGATCTATCTGATTTAACAGGTATCACTACCTTTTCCAAATATCTAGTTTGTACTCCTTGAGGATCTGCACTCACCCTCTTCCTTTTGGACATCTATTACGAAAGAACAACATTTGATTGGAAAAACATAGTGTTACGACACATGGAATAGGTACAGAAAATGGATAGGTATGGCATATTCTCGTATATGATTCTTAAACTAAGCAGATGGTGTAACAAAGTAGAAGTAATGCAAGTAATGCAAGAGGTCAGATGCAAAATATGTGCGACCAATACAACTTTGCAAAGTTAGAGCAAGCACCTTGATGGGTGAATAAGATAGGCCATCCTCCACCATGCCAAGTTTGTTAGCCAGTGGATTTTTCCGCCATATTCCTCTCATGCGCCCATTCTCATATTCAATGTGATAATGTTCAATATCTGACATGCATGAAAGCATAAAAACAAGTGAGATTTTCTTTGTAATGCAGAAGTGATTCTAATCCAATACTGCCTCCCTGTAAACCCCTTTGTGCTATCTCTGCAATTCTTTTAAGAGATGCCATGCATGCTATAATTTGGTGTGTGCATTAATATAATGTGGCCTACTACTCAAAATATGAGAGCTCCAGAAGTGATGACACTTCGCAGATGACAACTTCAACATATAGTAAAGAAGAACAAGTCGACCTGACCTGACAGATTCAAAATATACTAAGGGAGAACAACTCGACCTGACCAGTCGACCGCAAGAGAAGAGGATCATCTTAAAGAAGAGCAGAAGAGGAAGCAGATTGAAGATATTACAAGTCTTTCAATGCAATGTCGGTTGGCCACCCATGATGAACCAGAGCGCACAGAGAAATACTATTCTTTCCGGTCTCTCCATATGTGGCTCACATGCATTTCGAAACTAAAGTAGGAACATTTAGCTAACCAATTAAACATCTCTCAGTTTTACTAATATCAACAATAATATTATATATGAATTTGTACAACTAATCTTGTTTAGCTCGATGGGTGGAGCAGTGCTATTACAACACGAACCACGTAGGCTGATTGTGGTCATCATAAAATGGGGAAACCATAAGGATGATGAGTACAGTGTTGACCGTGGCAGGGATGGCAGATCTGAAGCTGCAAACCGCGCAAAAGGTAGTTAGCAACCGATGTTTGCTTTGAAATAACAACTAAGATTTGGTATGGACAAGAAAGTACGGTCAACAAGTGACAAAGAAATGCAATTATGCTTTCTCTCTATATGTCGCAACATGCATTTGGAAACTCAAATGGGACCTTTAGCTAACCAATTAAATGTGTCGGTTAACTAATATCAGTATCATATCACAATCATATTTGAACAACTAAGCTTTCGAATTCTGAGTGTTGTGTTGTTTAGCTTGAAGGGTGGAGTAATGCTAGTACGACAGAAAGCACCTACGCAGATCATAGTAGAGTAGATAAAAGGGGAAAACCCTAAGCATCAAGAGAAAATTCAGGAAAGTGGATCTAGCTGGACCATTGGGTGGCGCACATGCTTTTCAAAACGAATATATGAACATTACGTGACCAATTAAACCTTCTCTGTTTTAATGATATGAGCATCATATCAGATTCGTATTTCAACATGTAAGCTTTGGGTTGAGGTCTTGAGGAGCAGTGCTAGCACGACACGAAGCACCTACGATGATGGTAATGAATATAAAGGGGGGAAATCATAAGCTTTATGAGTATAGTGCCCATGCCATGGCGGATCTGAAGGTGCAAACCGGACAAAGCTACTTCGCAACCAATGTTTGCTTTCAACTAGCCACTACGATTTGTTACGGCCAAGAAAAGTACAATAAACAAATTACGATCTATTTTCTGGGTGAGATCAATAACTTAAGCACATATGAAAGAGTACCACCTCTCTTGCGACACCGTGTAGGCCTATGCTGATACGTTGAGGGTGCTGCGGGTGCAATGGCTGTCGGTGGCGGGGAAGAAGACTTTAGACGGCAGACGATCGGGTATGGGGATAAATCCTGTTGCTGTGGATGAGGCAGCCGTAGGAGCGGTAACGACAAGGTGGACGGCGACCCCGATGAAGCGAGAGGAGGCGATGAAAGGATCCTGGTCCAGCACCATGGATGAGAGACGTTCATCTCTTGCAGTGGACGACGGGGTAGGGGTAGCGGCTCCGGCAAGGTGGAGGATGGGGTGGCGGACGGAGGAGGCTGGCCGCAGTGCGGAGGTTGTCGTGCCGCCGACGGTGTATGAATGGGGAAATGGAGGGGAGGGGGGATCTCAAACTTTGGGACGCGCTTCACTAAAATGTGGGAAAGTTACGAACTTATCCCCCGTTTAAAATTTCGGACATCACGCCGGTTGGGGATAGGACGGTAATCTCGCATCTCCGAAATATTTGCCGGTAACTATTTTGGGCGAGGAGAGGGTGTTTTGCCGGCCACGGTTGGCGCCCATGGTGTATGAACGGGGCTGATAGGTAGGGCGGTTGTGTCACGTCTAAGGGAAGTTACACATATGCCCCTATTTAAAATATTAGCCTACATCGATTTCGGATGAGGAGAGTTTGTTTGCCGCCCACTGTGTATGAATGGGGAAATGGAGGAAGAGACACATGTCTTTCGGACGAGCTTGAATCAAATTTGTTTTGCTGCCCACGTTTGGCGCCCACCGTGTCTGAATGGGCTCAGAGGCCGTCGTGTCACATCTGATTGAAGTTACTAGTCTACCCATATCAACAGTAGCGTAAATCCGGTGAGGTAGACAGTAATTTCCATCTCACAAACACTTGCTTCGGGCAGCCCACAAATTATAGTGGGTGTTTAGCCGATTCGTTCAATACTTGGGAGAATTAGCATTCACGTTTGCCCTGGGCCGTGACAAACTAAATTCAAATCCAATTTGTATTCGATTACGAATATCCACAGATAATTGTACGTTTTGTTATTTATTTCTTCAAAACCACAACAAATATTTATTCCACCTTTATATATGATTATGATTTATAAATGCCGTGATCTTTGAATTAAGTAGGTTGGATACACTCTGAGTCAAACATATATTTCATCCAATACAATATGCTCACACGAAAAACAGTTCACCTTATGTCAGTCATACAAGTACTGAGGATTACCTCACCTAAAAATTCAGATCATTACAACACATGGACAACATAGGGGGTCTTGCAACATAATCCATTCAGAGACATGACACAACATGCAAGTACAATAATCTAATGATAATTTCAATTGGTATCTAAAGAAGAACCAGGATTACCCTGGGCTTCAGATAGCAGAAATAGCAGGACCTCCTCCGTCTTCAAATGCAACATTCTTACTTCCTCCAATTCTTGGGTTGCTTGCATAATGTGTGCTGCTAATTCCGTAATTTCTAGCCTCAAGATAAAGATTACCTCATTCATGGCAGCCATACCATCTCTTTCTGCCTCTAGTAGAGTCTCAAGCACTATAATATCTGTGCTCAGACTGCTCTCCGGCGGTGTTGCCTCTGAACTGTTACCATCTAGTAACATGGATGGCGCACTACTTCCACAAATAGATTCTGGGGTTGTATATTGTGTCCTAGTGTGAACGACATCCTGAAAGGTTTCCACTAGACATAAGTAAGAGATAGTTATCGCATGATCCAGGCAGTAAGCTTACATGGTAAACGACAGACGAATTATTGCCGAGCATGGCAAGCTATATTTAAATGGTTCGAAGCAGCATCAGCCGAAAAGAAATTAAAATGGTAAGATGAAACTAGGGATGTAAGTGGCAAAGAAACAACATCCGCCAGTCCCATCTAGTTAGTTTTTGCTAGCTCCCTAGTTCATTTTCCTCGACAAACAAAAAATCTTTTGAATTATCATACCACTAGTGGACTTTAATCGGGATTAAACGGGACCCAGTTGACATCCCTAGTTGAAAGGGAGTCTACCACCGCTATATTTAAGTTGCCAAGGCATCTAAGCAGTTGAAATAATCTGAGAAAGCACTTAACAGTGTGGCCTCATATAAACTACGAAGACAGTCTTGTGATGAAGTTGAGAGGAAAAGTTAAGGACTCAAATGAAATAGGCATGCATTTCTTTATGATAGTACAGCAGGCACTGCTGACATATTGGCCAACTCAGGTATAGCGTAACAACAAACAAGCATTCGAATCAAGCAATACAGCAAAGCAGACAACTGAACTATTTGTAATTCGGTAGGATTACAGGTTGAGGGCACAAGCCAAGAAAGCAGCCCACTCGCATTACATTTCACATGTACTAAAACACACTGGCTTACCATATGTTGCTGTGAAGCCTCGCTATTGTTGCAATGTTCTTTAAAGATATTATCAGCATCCCTTGGTTGCAAATCTAGTTGTTGTAGTTTATTCTGCACCCTCTATTTAGGTAAAATTAATTTTAATCGCATGCACTCGTCCGAATTGATCATCAATGGTTCATCTAAACTAATGAAAGAAGGGTGTGTGCATACATGACAATATATCTACTTCCCTCTATTTTTATGCTTGTTCGAGGTGCCAGCCCCAAAAGAACAAATATTTTGCTTGATGGGGTTGGCAGCTCCATAATTAATAGAAGCATCAAATTAGTCTTGCAACTTGGGAAGATCAAGAACACACAAACAAGTAATGAACAGAGGCTCGGAGCAGTGATGTAATAGCTAGCATCAGAAAATTTAGGGTAAAACGAACAAAAAGCAGCGGAACCACATGCTAGTTTGCTGATGTGTAATTAAGCATAGAGAACATTAAGCAGTCTGATGGAACCAATAGGTGGCATCAGAACAACACCATTATCATAAATATAGCATTCAAGAAGTAAAATAGTAGGCAGTGATATCTAGGAAGTACAGTAATACTCCCTCCGTTCCAAAATAGATGACTCAACTTTGTACTAACTTCAGTACAAAGTTAGTACAAAGTTGGGTCATCTATTTTGGAATGGAGGGAGTACTTAGGACAAAACTAAAGCATATTAACTATATGTGCACTGGTATGTTATTTAGCACATGTAACATGTTCACTTCCAGAAGTATGGCCCTACAGGTGCAAGCAGAATAACGCGTCTCATGAAAAACTGAATGATGCCCTGAAGAAATTCAAAGGTGCGGTGCTTATGATAGGAAAGTGAACGTAGGCGCCGGCCGTTGGATAATAGTACCTGATTCTCGGCGGCATATGGGTATCGTTGTCATACTTGATAGCTAAGGATCGTCGATGGTGCTCGTGTTGCGGTTGAGTTTGGGCCGGCTGTCGCCGTTGCTGAAGCGGCTTTGGTACTACAGTTGCGGCGCCTGTGGACATACAAGAAAGTTCATCTATGGTAAGTGAACAGTTGCACGATAAAGAGAAAAACCGAAGGAATACAAATCAAAATAACCTGGTGAGGCTGCGGGGTTGGTAAAGCAGGGCCGATGGAGTTGAATATGGCGTCGGTGGAGCGGGTCCGGTGTAGTCGATGAAGGCTTCGGCGGGCGCGTTGTACAGTGCTTTCGGTGAGGCGGATCTATTGTGGCGGACGAGGGTTTGTATGAAGGGCCAGCGAAGGGGCGGACGAGGGAGTCAGTGAAGGGCCTACACTATGGTGGACGAGGGCGCCGGTTAAGCAGATCCGGTGCGGTGGACCATGATGGCAGTCAAGGAGATCTGGAGCAGTGGACAAGCCAGTCGCTGAAGCGGCTCTCGTGAAGTGGTGAGTTGGCAGTTGGGGGTTCCAAGGTGCGGAAGGTAGATCCGGCGGGGTGTGAGGTCCACCACTGCGGTGGAGGACTAGATTCGGCGGCTTGCCGTGGTTGGGGGGGTCGGGGAGGGGCTCTGGGGAAGAATGTTGGGGGCAAAGAGGGGAAAACAATGGAGTTACCAAAGCAGCCCTTTTCCGTTCATGTGGTAGGGGTAAAACAGGAATATCACAAGGCTAAACTTTCGGGCGCGTGATATTTCGATGTGAGCGGGAAGTTTGAAAGCTTTTGGCGCCTAAAATTATAAGTGTTCTGCTCTTGTACGGCCGACTATGATATCATGGCCGACAATTTGTTTGTTTTGCACGCAAAAAAAGTGCAAGTTTTGATAATCAATGTCTCCAACTCGAAACTTAGATTGTCCATTCAATTCGAATATGGATCATTGAGCTACTACAAGCAAATACCATCATACGGTCTAATTCAAATGAAATTCCAAATGTGTTTATCCTAAATATGATGACAAAAGCTAAAATGTGTATGTGTATGAATAAAGTGGATGATTATAAAGTTTGAACATACCTGTATGTGTATATCTCTAGGTTTGATATATGAATTTGAAATCATGAAATCCCGGCTTAAAAAATGTACCTCCATTTAAATGAATTACAAAAGCTAATGATGGAGTCGAATTCCAAAATTCCATTCTTAGGTTTGTAATTCTGGTACATCAAGGTATATCACGCATGTTCAAAAGTATAATTATCTCATAGTCCAAACTGTGAAACAAATTGATCAACCATGAGTGCACAATATCTCAATTACGCTAAAGTCCCTCAAATATAGACACCTCACTCTTTATCTGAAGACAAACCCCCCCTCGTCCCCCCCACACGCACATAGAGAAGTCGTTCTCTCCCCCAAACACCAACACACGAGCACATTAACACCCCTCTCTCTTCTAAAGTCTGTACCCCAATATAGGTCTCTATCACTTTGTCTCTCGGGCATGCACACATCTCTTCCCTCACTCTCTAGGTCTCCCGCTATCTCTCTTTCCCAAGCACACGCACTATGTAGAGTGTATATTTCCCATACACACAAAGCGTCGCCCCTCTGTGGTTCTCGCGCACTCACCTCACACACCACCCCACTGCAAACAAGCACACTTTGTCTCCTTGTGCACCACTCTCCTCTTTCTATCTCTCCCACATGCGGACCCGCCCCAGCTCCTTCCCTGTATACATATATGTCGTGACTCTTTCCATAGCTCCCTAATGTATCATCGTTCTCGATTTCGCACATTGTTCTCTACACCATCTATTCTAGATCTCTCATGAAGTCCATATATCACACACGATGACTCGCTTCCCTTGTGTCTCCGTACATAGGCCAATTTCAAACAACATCAACATTGTCTCCTTATCTATACGCCATTTATGGACACAAACGACCCCTCTCGCCCCCTCTCTTCCTCTCTATCTCTCTCTCCATCGCTAGCTCTCTCTCTCTCTTGCTCTCACAGCCCTCTCCCACACACACACTCAATGTCTCTTCCAAATAGTCTGCTCCCCCCGCCCGCACCCATGCTATCCCGCTACTACACATGTCACACCATTCCCCCTTCCCTTATACTAGGTTTACATCATTAGTGGTATCTCTACTCCACATACACACACTCCCTCTCACACACAAATGCATGCACAAACACACACAAACACGCACAAACACCCATTTATCTGGATCCTCATCTCTCCCCATGTCCGCATGTGTATCTCACACACTCACTCTCTAATTATGTATATGTGTCTCCACGTTACACAACACAAAGCCCCATGTACATGTCTCTCTCCATCCTCCACACACATAGACACAAAGAATCTGTTATCATTGCCTCATTCTCTAACATATCACACACGCACACACACACACTCTCTCTCTCTCTTGCAAACACTCTCAACAAGGGTTTCCCCATGAATAACTTACCGTCTATTCATCAACAGTCGTGGCAGTACGGCGAACACGAGAAGTGAAAAAGAATAAATCTACACGTTCTTAGACCACCTAGTATGAATACTAGGACTAGAGCAAGCCAAAAAGCGCGCCGCCGTTACCCCCTCCTTATCGGCGACGGGAAAATCTTTGTTTTACACAGTCAAGAAGTCATTGTGCTAAGGCCCCACATGGCGAGGTGTTGAATATAATGTAGATGCTAGTTTACGGAAGCAAGTATCGATAATACGTTTGTATCTCCATACTTATATTTCTTCTCTTATAAAAAACCGAGTTGGTGATGATGGTACGTGTGCCATCTTGCAATATATACCGCCCGATCTATATCTGACGGATGGAAATTAAACTAAAAGATACTCGCACCCCTCTCCGCATTTGCAGACCAGGACTTCCCTCATTCATCCTTATCTCCAACAAACCTCATTGTTGAGCAATTAAGAAAGGAAGCCTCTGGAACAAACTGGCCTGGTGGCCGCTGCCGGCGTCATCAATCCCCATGCCCCCACTCAGTCTGACCACCAATCACCACCACACCCCACTCCTCTTCACCTTATATCATATTTCTTGAGATATCATTAGTTTATACACATGGGATTACTCCCGCAAGGGTCAATCACAACTAGTGTTTTGTAAAAAAATGCATCTTGATGTTCCGTGCAATGCATAGGTCTTGCTAGTACTCCTACAGAAGACTAAGTTGGTGATGATGGTGTGTCTGCCATCCGTCGTTTCTGACCATTAGATCTACATCTAACGATTGTGAGGTAAGTTATTGCCTTTTCTCACCAACATCCCACTTGTCTACCAATTTGCAGAAAAACCCATAATTAGTATCTTAAAACCAACCACATCCCTCCCTGACCTCACCAAAACAGCCCAAGCAATATATTCTAATTGAAACATAATATATCTCTAGTGACATATGTATATCAAAATTAGAGTGTTTTGTATCAAGTTTGTGAATAAGTATTATTCTAGTTATGATTCGTTGCAATGCACATGAACATTGCTAGTATTTCCAACCATGCATTTTTTCCTAGTATTCCATAGTTTCAAGTTTTCCATCAAGATATTAGTCACTCATGGTTGATATTTACTTTCAATCATGTACACATATGCACTATGTAACTAGCCTTGTTTATTGGCTTCCAAAGCTTAACTTTCACTCCTACTTACAATATGTAGAGTATTTAACAAAAAACTACCACTTTCAACCAGCCCTAGGAAGAATCTATTGTACAAAAAATAGCAAAAACATACCCAAAATTTCTTAATCAACGCCAAAAACTACTACCTAGTACTCCTACCGATTAGGTTCGTTTAAACCCATTTATGATAGGGTTGGCCCACACTTCTATGCTGACGAGGTATCTTAAACCAACACATTTTGTTTGACCGTTGACACGAGGGACCCACATCTGACCTTCTATCCTGTTATTCCCCCTCAAATCATTACTTTTCCTGAACATTACTTCAAACAATACTGATTCGTGTTCGTCGGTGGCGTCGGTGATGAGCGAGTTGGTTGCCGCTCTGGCGGACGGGCTGGACGCTGTGCTGGCCTCCACACGGGTTGGCAGGCTGGCCCGACCGTGACTCACGAGCGAGCAAGCCGCCATGCTGGCCTTCGCTCAGGCCAAATGGCTGGCCTTAGCGTGGCGCGCGTGAGCAAGCTGCTGCGCTGCCGTGCCAATCTAGCTAGCAAACCTTGCAGACAAGCAGCTGGATGGAGCTATCTTGGCTAGCTAGCGGCCACGAGCGCCGGACGGAGCTGGCATCCGGGCTGCCGCAACATGGGCTCCGCACCGCCGGTGGTTTTGACCTCGCCTTCTGCCGGCGGTGGTAGCTGCGTCCCATGGCCGAGGATGACTAGGTGGACGGGCCGGAGGTAGGAGGTCACTCGGGGATTTTTGTGCAGACTAACATGTAAGTCCCACAAGTCATAAACCCGGTCAGATAGAAGGCGTTGACTTAATGGGCAACCTGGGCCCTGTCAGAGGTTAGAGTTAGATTCTAACCCTGAACTAACTCTAACCAAAGTGATGTTTGGATGGCAAGGTTAGACTGACAACAAATGTATCCAAACAGGGCCATGGGTTGAAACGTGCCTATAACGACACTTTGTAGAGTAGTCATTTCTTGGTAGGGCTGGTTGGTAAGAGCATGTACAATGGTTGATAAGGTAGTCTTATCTTAAGTCTGCCACGTATGCAAGTGGTAGTAGTTTCTTGGCATTTTAGTGGTTTCTTGCATTATTAGGGGTTTCTTGTAAGGAACAATGTACGTAATACTAGCGACAAAAGGCGATTCTAGGTTGCGTTGTACTCCAACGAGTACTACTAGTGGTTGCGGGAGTGTATACCTCATTTTGTGGGTTTGATCCCGGCCGAACGCATGAGGCCTTTTTTTAAAATAGTAACTTCGCTGCGAGCCAATATTTTACACGGGTAGTTTGAGTTTTGAAGTCAAACGGACGTGCGACACGACAATCTGGGTGCACTGGATAGCCTAGCCACGTGAATGGGTTTTCCTTCCCAGCATCCCGTGGCTCGCGTGCTCGCCATAGCCGCACCTCGCTTGCAGCTTCCTCATCAGCTAGTAGCATATTTAAACTAGCGCCTCCCAATTAAGCCCGAGGAGCCGGAAAAGCCTGGCGGGGCATTGGGAACTGTGTAATATGGCTCTGTATGTAAAGTGCTCTACTACTACTCTGTAGCTTGTGGTGTTGCACGCATGGACTTCACTCCATTATCGGCTCTACTATAAAAGAAATTCCTCTTGACGTGTTTTTTTGAAACAGAGGCAAAAGCTTTACTTCATCTCATTCATAAAGAAGGAACTACTAACAAAGTTCGATGAGATCCATTACACCTCCACAAATGGAAGCGAAAAGCCTAGTCTTGCTGTATCAAATAACTCAAATGTTCTACCCCCGCAGTAATTGTCGCTGATAAACAGGTTGCTAGTGTGTGCGTGAGAGGAGCGGCTGAGTAGGCCAGCTACGTGAGAGGAGCGGCTGAATAGAGCACCGAGAGTACCCACTAGGCCACTATGCAGGTGTACTTTCCCTGCATTGATAGTACAGTGATGGTTCTAGAGAACAGTAGTACCCTCCACTTCCAATTGTAGCTCCTTGGCCCTGAGATTCAAGAGCTCAAAACTGGTGCACTATACTAGACTAGACTAGAAGTACATTACATCACACTACTAGTTGAGAAAAAGTAGTACTAGTACTGCTACAGTATGAGTACGTACTCCTCCGTCACATAATGTAAGACGTTTTTTGACACTAGTTGGCGTGTACAAAAAATAGCAAAAACATACCCAAAATTTCTTAATGCACGCCAAAAACTACTACCTAGTGCCAAAAATTTCTTACTAGTGCTATTATTTACAGTATAATGCAATCCCATAACGTTCCATAGTGCTAGTACTAGTAGTAAATAGTAGCCTCACCCCTTCGCTAAGGAACGATCTACAGTTGGAAGGGGCGAGGCCCTGCGGTTACTACGCTCTTATCTCCTCCTCGCCAGTTCCCCTACCACGGAGAGAAGGCAGTTCGTCGTTGCTCCCATGGATTCACTATGCGGTTCTCCTCCTCGTCGAGGCTGGGGGACCTTGGACGATGATCCTCAGGGAGAAATCGCATGCCGCTCCGACGTCCTCACCGCTGCAAGACTCGGTGCTTCCTGCACCAACTTTTTCAAGACGGTGCTTAAACAGGCTTGGGAAAAGGCCATGCTTGTTGGTCTTCCATGCGTCCTTGAGGAGAAGGTTCTTCTATGGGACAATCCTTCGAACAGTCCACCGCTCCCTGGCCATGGTTACACGTTGACTCAGCTAGAGTTGCCGACATTGAGAGGTAGTCGGATTTTGTCCGATGAGCAGGTCAGTAATGGAGTTTGATCATGTAGTACTTAGTTATTCCATTTCCATCCCGTAATTTCTCCGCTGCCCACTGTCTTATATATAGGTTTGGGTCGGTGCCAACGAATATTGGCTTGCATACCTCCGGCCGGATACCACCATCATTTTGCACAACATCCACAGCAGTGCGGCCGTTCCGGTAGACCCCTTCTCCACCATTGGGAATGACCTTCCGGACTGGCTGGGCTACAATACGTATGACAATGCCTACATGAGATTGAAGAAGATAGCAATTGCGGACCCGCCGACAAAGCGACGCGGCTACGATGATTAGTATCTCATCGCGGTGTTCGACATAAGGATTGCCATCAATGCAAGAGGCAATAATGGCAGAGGCTGGCACATGTTGGCGGCGACAGATTTGTACCCCTACATGTTCGAAGATGCCATGCGCCATCTAGGCCGCATCTTCGTGGTGACAGGCCAGGGGACTTGTTTCATCTGGTTGCCATCCTACGGTATGGGAGATTACAAACGGAATGCACAAACCATCATTTGCATCCCTAACGGTACTCCATTATTTTGTAGGGACCAGTCATCCCCCGATCAAAATAAGATCGCCGATCCTGGATGTGCATTTGCATTCGCGATTCGGTCTAACCTGGAACCTTGTAGCTGACTTTGGCATATTGGGATCAACTATCTTAGCAGTCGTTACCCATGGTACCACTGATGTGCAACATGGTCACACAATCTACCACGTTCAGACCATCACCATCTACCCAGGTGTTGGGGATATAACTACTAAGTGTAAACCGCCCAGGAGGGGCCGGTTCACCCTCAACTACATTGAAACCCATGAAGACTCAGAAGATGGTGCTTTACTATCGAAGCTTAGAGGCCCGGAGCCCAAAGGTAGAATAGGGCCCATAGTGGTAAACTGACATAGTCATGTAACTTGTATTGTAAGATAAGGAAAGGAGATACCGAGCCGGACGCTCTTACGAGCCGGCCTCGGGACTCTGTAAACCGGTCGGGCGTCAACCTGTGTATATAAGGGGACGAACTGGCGGCAGTTTAGGGACAAAAAACAACAACTCAAGAGCCAGGCATAGCATGTTTATCTCCTTGGTAATCGAGCCAACAATAATCCCAACACAACTAGACGTAGGCCTTTACCTTCATCGAAGGGGCCGAACTAGTATAAAATCCCTCGTGTCCTTTATCCGGTTTAACCCCTTTAAGCTAACCCGTCGCGATGGCTCCACGACTAAGTCCATACACGAGGACATCTGATGTGATATTTCCACGACAGTTGGCGCCCACCATGGGGCTATCGCATGTAACACCCCAGATGTAACTTTCCACCTTTGTAACTCCAACTCTTGCCATTTTTGGCCATGTGATATGATATTCCCTCCGTGGTTGGGTTTTGTCTTTTGTTTTTGCATTTTATTCATGTCATGCATATCTTATCATGTCATCATGTGCATTTCATTTTGCGTACGTGTTCGTCTCATGCATCCGAGCATTTTCCCCGTTGTCCGTTTCGCAATCCGACACTCCCACATGCACCGGCGCACCCCTCTTGTCTCCTTTTCGTGTGCGGGTGTTGAACATTCTTGGAATGGACCGAGCCTTGCCAAGTGGCCCTGGTATAGCACCGGTAGACCACCTGTCATGTTTCGGGTCATTTGGAGCGCGTTTGGTACTCCAACGGTTAACCGCACTCCCGCAAAGGCCTCTTTTGAGTTGCAGCCCAACACCCCTCCAAAACAGCCGAATAACCCATCTAACTCCCCTCCATGCTCTCGGTCGTTCGATCACGATCGTGTGGGCGAAAACCGCACCTCATTTGGAGTCTCCTAGCTCCCTCTACCTCTATATATAGATCCCTTCCCCAAAATCCGGGCAAACCCTAAAAATCTACCCTCTCCGCGCCGCCGGACACGTCCGGGCGAGCCGGACACGTCCGCCGCCACGCCCCTAGCGAATCAGGCCGCGCCACGTGGGCACCGCCGCCACCCACCACCGCCGGACGCG
>NC_057801.1:671717159-671726659 GCF_018294505.1 Triticum aestivum
CGCGGGTCGCGCCGCCGCGCCTCTTCTCCGACCTCGCCGGCGAGGCGCCCCGGCTCCCTCGCCGTCGCCGCCCTCCGGTTGCCGCCCGGCCGCCATCGCCGTCCTCCCCTCCCTCCGGTTCCAACTCCGGCCGGCGACCTCGATCCGGCCAGATCCGATCTGGGAGAGCCACGGTTGATTTCTTCTCCCCCCCGAAATCGTCTAAGTCATTTTCTTCCAGAAATATTGTTGCATGTTCATCACATCACATCTTCGCAACCGTGGCGCTGTTTTGTGCATGTAATATGTCAAATTGTTCGCCTCGAAGAGTACATCATTTCATTCAATTGCATCATTTGCATTTGAGGTCATCTTGATGCCCGAAATGCTGTTGGAAGAGGGCTTCATAATGTTAGTTTCAGAATCTTATCAGCACGAGCTCTTTTGTAATTTTTGCCATGATTGATGTGTGCATCCTATGGACTTGGTCCCTAAATGTGTTTTGAACTAGGCTATGTATTCTTTACAGAGGTGCTTACCATGTATTTTTGTGATCAATGTGGTGACTAGCACAAGCATGCAAACTAGGCTTCGTGATAATGCTGATTTTAGTTCCTGTTCTGCTGTAATTTTGATGCCATGTAAACATGTTGCTACAGAGAGATCCATGCATAATTTGAGATACTTCAGTAAGTGTGTTTTGAAAACATGGTTATGCTCTATCCATCTGTGGTCCTGGTTGCAATTATGGATTAGTCTAGCATGTCATTTTCGTGCTCTACTTTTGCTTCAAAATATTTCCTGGCAGATTGTTTACATGTTGTTCAATTTGGCCGAGGTTGTTGTAGTTGGTCCGGATATGCTATGATGTTGTTTCTTGCCATGTATAGCTTCTATGACATGTCTTCTTGATGGATGTATGCTTAGTTTATCATAAGGTGCTCTGTAGTGAGTGCATCGAGCTCACGAAGGTGCCTTCGTAATTATGTCAATGCCATGCTTGTTTGCTGAAATCTGTTAACGAAACTTGCTATGTTTATGTGGGTGCCATCATATTTTCTTATCCTTTTTGGCTTATGGTAAGTAAGGGACTTTTGATCTATGCTTTGAGTAGATTCATGCCATGCCTTGCTTTGCTATTATAAGTTCCTGTAACATGTTGATAACCTGCTCTGAATATTGCTTCGTGATGTTGTTTATGCCATGTCCAACCTGATATTTTTATGCACTTTCTCCATGCTTGTTTGAACCTGTTATGACGTGATTTAGCTGTAGCTTAGTGTTCCTATTTTGTAAAGCATCTCCTGTAGATGATCTCCATATGCTTTGTTTTCATGTTGGGGTGCTGTAGCATAGTTTATTGTTGCATGCTAAGTAGCATCGTGCTGTTAATCGCAGCTTTGTGCCATACTTGTCTTGCTTGCCATTTGCAAACCGTGCATCCAAATCCGGTGATGTTTATATCGATTTCAACCGAAATCATCTCATCTTTCCAGCGGCATACTTGGTTTGCCAAGTTGATGCCTTGTTCATCATCTTTCCTTCCGAAGCACGCATATGCATTGCATACCACATCCCGCATATCATGACATGTATTGCATCATGTTGCTTGTGCATTGCACCGTGATTTATTGTGGTTCCTTGCTTGTGTTCTTGCTTTGGGTAGAGCCGGGAGACGAGTACGTGCATGAGGAACCTGTTGAGTACGCTAACAAGGATCCAGCCTTCGACAACTCTGAGAACCTTGCAGGCAAGATGATCATACCTTCGATATCACTTCTATTTTTGCTTACTATTATTCGCTCTATCGCTATGTTAGCTCTTCCTACCTTTGTTTACCATGCCTACCTATTGCCATGACAAACCTCTAACCAACCTGTCCTAGCAACCATTGACTGGCTATGTCACCGCTTTTGCTCAGCCCCTCTTATAGTGTTGTTAGCTGCAGGTGAAGATGAAGTTTGTTCCTGGTCGGAACGCGGATATTTTGGGATATCACAATATCTCCTATTTAAATTAATGCACCTTATATACTTGGTAAAGGGTGGAAGGCTCGGCCTTATGCCTGGTGACTTGTTCCACTCTTGCCGCCCTAGTTTCCATCATACCGGTGTTATGTTCCTTGATTTTGCGTTCCTTACACGGTTGGGTGATTTATGGGACCCCCTTAACAGTTCGCTTTGAATAAAACTCCTCCAGCAAGGCCCAACGTTGGTTTTACCATTTGCCACCTAAGCCCTTTCCCTTGGGTTTTCGCGAGCCCAAGGGTCATCTTTATTACCCCCCGGGCCAGTGCTCCTCTAAGTGTTGGTCCAACTAGAGCCACTTGCAGCGCCACCTCGGGGAAACTTGAGGGCTGGTTCTAGTTGTACGTAGTGTTCATCCGGTGTGCCCTGAGAACGAGATATGTGCAGCTCCTATCGGGATTTGTCAGCACATCGGACAGCTTTGCTGGTCTTGTTTTACCATTGACGAAATGTTTTGCGAACCAGGATTCCGAGACTGATCGGGTCTTCCCGGGAGAAGGTCTATTCCTTCGTTGACCGTGAGAGCTTGTGATGGGCTGAGTTGGGACACCCCTGCATGGTATATAATCTTTCGAAAGCCGTGCCCGCGGTTATGAGGCAGATGGGAATTTGTTAATGTTCGGTTGTAGATAACTTGACACTTGACCTCTTTAAAATGCATCAACTGTGTGTGCAGCCGTGATGGTCTCTTCTCAGCGGAGTCCGGGAAGTGAACACGGTTTGTGTTATGCTTGACGTAAGTAGTTTCAGAATCACTTCTTGATCACTTCTAGTTTCTCGACCGATGCGTTGCTTCTCTTCTCGCTCTCACTTGCGTATGTTAGCCACCATATTTGCTTAGTGCTTGCTGCAGCTCCACCATATTACCCCTTACCTACCTATGAGCTTAAATAGTCTTGATCTCGCGGGTGTGAGATTGCTGAGTCCTCGTGACTCACAGATTCTACCAAAACAGATGCAGGTGCCGAGGATACTGGCGCAGATGGCGCAACTGAGCTAAAGTGGGAATTTGATGAGGCCCTTGGTTGTTACTATGTATCGTTTCCAGATGATCAGTAGAGGTGCCCAGTCGGGGCGGTCGGGGATCTAGCATTTGGGGTTGTCTTCTTTTCATTTGAACTTGACCGTAGCCGGTCTATGAGTGTATTTGGATGATATATGATCTTGATTTATGTATTGTGTGAAGTGGCGATTGTAAGCCAACTCTCTTTATCCCATTCTTGTTCATTACATGGGATTGTGTGAAGATGACCCTTCTTGCGACAAAACCACCATGCGGTTATGCCTCTAAGTCGTGCTCCGACACGTGGGAGATATAGCCGCATCGTGGGTGTTACAAGTTGGTAATCAGAGCCATCCCTGACTTAGGAGCCCCCTGCTTGATTGTTTGCTGGCGATGTTGAGTCTAGAACAAAAATGTTTTGAGTCTGAGGATTATATATATCGAAGAGTAGGATTCTTTTTACTCCTCAGTCCCTTCATCGCTCTGGTGAGGTCTCCTGACGTAGATGTTTTGACTGTCCTCTTCTCAAAATTTCACTAAATTTTTTTTAGGATCACGCGGGTATCTTGGAATCCTTCCGATGGTTTTGTGACGAGAACATTGTTCTTGGTGCCTCCTGACATTTAGGGGTTGTGGCAGTGTCCCGGGGAGTTGAGCTCCGAGGTGTTGTCGTCACAATTTTATCGTTGCAGTTCTGGAATACCTGAGATTTGCCGACATCGAAAATCTCTTTTATGCAGTTGTTGGTGAGATAACCCTGATAACCCAGTACTGGGGCGAGCTCGGGAGTATTGCCATAACTCGTATAACAGATGCTTTCCAAAGGTTGAGGTACACGATTTCCGAAGGTTTCTTGGTTATGTGTTGACGGATGGATACAGCTGGATGTAGGGATTGTTAGTTTGGGTGAGATATTGTGCTTCCCCTGTATCCCCAACACCAGATTGCATAACCAGAAAGTTTCGGGAGTTTATAGGTGGGTTTCAAGTAGCTCTAGCATTTCTTCCGCAGATATTTGATTTGTGATTGGGTAATCCTTACCACTTATTTGTTCCAGCTGTACCTTGTTTATTACATTCATCAATCTCTATTCAAGTGGCTTCTCACCTTAATGGACATGTGATGTTTACTTTGGAATTCATTCGTTCATCTTTGTTCGAATGTTTATTGTGAAGACTATATGTTGCAATTTCTATCCGTTGATTCAACTTATCTATCTGTCTATCAAGATGCTAACGGATGTCACCCTCTTCAGGATGGCTCCGCCGACGCATCAGAATCCGGATCGCGTCAGGCGAACCCTCCACCTCCACCTCCGCCTCCGGAGGCATGGCAAGCTTTGATGGCAGCCTCTAACGCCCATGCTCAGATGATGATCCAACTCATGCAAGAGCGCAACCAAGGCCAAGGCAACCAAGGGAATCAAGGTCAAGGGCAGTTCAATCATTAGCCTCAGTTTCCAACCCTCAACCAATTCCTTGCAAATCAGCCGAAGTCTTTCAGCTACTGTGCCGAGGCCACAGACGCCGATGATTGGCTCGTGGATATCAACAAGCATTTTGAATGCAGCAATGTCAGGCCTGAGGACTATGTCAAGTTCGCTTCTTTTCAGCTCAAGGATCAGGCAGCTGATTGGTTCCAGCAATACAAGGATTCCAGAGGTGGTCGAGTGATTACTTGGATTGATTTCTGTCAGGACTTTAAAGCTCACCATATTCCTACCAGTGTTGTTCAGAGCAAGCGTGCGGAGTTCCGCAATCTCAAGCAAGGCAACATGTCAGTGTACGAATACAACAAGCAGTTTCAGAAACTTGCTCGCTTTGCTAAGCAAGATGTTCCTGATGAGAAGAGTATGATCTATCAGCTCAGAGGTGGCCTTAGAGAGGATCTGCAGTTAGCTCTCGTTCTTATTGAGCCTACTCAGTTTGATCAATTCTACAATATGGCACTCAAGCAAGAAGGTGCTCAGCTCAAGTGTGAGGCTTCTAAGAAGAGAATCAGGGATGCAGTGCAATCTTCTTCTTCCTCACAAGTGGCAGCTAAGCAGCAGAAGTTTTATCTTCCTCCTCCTCTGTTTCGTCAGCCTTACCAACAGAAGAACTCAGGTGGCCATGGATCTTCCCACCCACCCAACCCAAGCTATCAGAACAAGTCTCAGCCTCAAGCTCCAAGGTCAAGTGCTCCTTATCATCGTCCGCTCTCAGAAGTGACTTGCAACAAGTGCCAGCAGAAAGGCCACTACGCGAACAAATGCTTGAATCAAAGGCGCCTTCCTCCTCCTCCTCCTGTGAGATCTTCAAGCAATGCAGTGGTCAAGCATAATCCAAAGTCTGCAAAGGTGAACATGTTGAATGCAGCTCAGGCAGAGGATTCTTCAGATGTGATCATCGGTAATCTTCCTGTTAATGACATTCCTGCAAAAGTCTTATTTGATACTGGTGCATTGCATTCCTTCATTTCAAGACCTTTTGTTGCCAAGCATGAGTTTGTGACGGAAAAGATTCCTATCCCGTTGAAGATTGTGTCCCCTAGCAAGCAGATGACTTCTAATAATTGCGTCCCAGATGTTTCTATGAAGATGGGCGACTATAAATTTCTGTCTTCTCCAATTGTTCTTGGCGATTCTGATATTGATCTTATTCTTGGGATGGACTGGCTTTCTAAGCACAAGGATCAGCTTGATTGTGCTGCCAGGCAAATTCAATTGACACACCCTTCTGAGGATGTTATCATCTATGCCGCTCGTGATGAAACCATTCGGTTGTTTTCTCTCAATGAGAAGGGCGAATTGGATGCTATTTCTCAAATTCCAGTCGTTTGTGAGTACCAAGATGTCTTTCCAGAAGAGCTTCCGGGTATGCCTCCTCATCGGCCAGTCGAGTTCGTTATTGATCTTGAGCCTGGAACAGAACCCGTTTGCAAGCATCCATACAAGCTTGGACCCAAGGAGCTGAAGGAATTGAAGAAGCAGCTCGATGAACAAGAGCGTCTGGGTTTGATCAGACCGAGTTCTTCCCCATGGGGTTGTGGAGTTCTTTTTGTCCAGAAGAAGGATGGCACGGACCGACTTTGCGTCGATTACCGTCCATTGAACAAGAAGACAATCAAGAACAAGTACCCACTTCCCAACATCAATGAGCTTTTCGAGAAACTCAAAGGTGCTAAAGTCTTCTCCAAGCTTGACCTTCGTATGGGTTATCATCAGATTCGCATTCGTGAAGAAGATATCCCCAAGACAACATTCAGAACAAGCTATGGTTCTTATGAATATACTGTCATGTCTTTCGGCTTTGTCAATGCTCCTCCAACGATCTCTCGCATGATGAACTTTATCTTCAACCCCTACACCAATGAATTTGTTCTGGTGTATCTCGATGATATCTTGGTCTTCTCCATGAATAAGGAGGATCATGCCAAACATTTGCGATTGGTGCTCGACAAGCTCAGAGAGCATCAATTCTATGTGAAGTTTTCCAAATGTGAGTTCTGGCTTGATGAAGTTCTTTATCTTGGTCACATCATCTCCGCCAAGGGAATTGTTGTTAATCTGGCGAAGGTTTTTGCAGTTCTGAATTGGGAACCTCCTCAGAATGTCAAGCAGCTCCGCAGTTTTCTCGGTCTTGCAAGCTATTGCCGAAGATTCGTTGAGAACTTCTCTAACATTGCAAAGCCTCTTTCCAACCTCCTCCAGAAGCATGTCAATTATGTCTGGACGCCTGAGTGTGACGTCGCTTTCAACACCCTCAAAGAGAAGCTAGTCACAACTCCTGTCTTGACTCCTCCAGATGAATCCAAGCCATTCGAAGTTTTCTGTGATGCTTCCCTTCAAGGTCTCGGTGCTGTGTTAATGCAAGAGAAGAAAGTTGTGGCCTATACCTCTCCTCAGTTGAAGCCCAACGAAAAGAACTACCCCACTCATGACCTTGAGTTGGCGGCAGTTGTCCATGCATTGATAACATGGAGACATCTCTTATTGGGAAGGCAAGTGGACATTTTCACCGATCACAAGAGCCTCAAGTATATCTTCACTCAAGTATATCTTCACTCAACCCAACCTTAACCTCAAGCAAACCCGATGGGTCAAAATGATTCAGGAGTACAATCCGAGTATCGAATATACTCCTGGCAAGGCGAATGTGATTGCAGATGCTCTGAGCAGAAAGGCTTATTGCAACAGTCTAATTCTCAAGCCGTTTCAACCGGATCTTTGTGAGGCTTTTCGCAAGCTGAATCTTCAAGTTGTTCCTCAAGGCTTTCTTGCCAACCTCATAGTCTCTCCTACTTTGGAAGATCAAATTCGTGAGGCACAACTCCTGGATACCATGGTGAAGAAGGTGAAACGTGGTATTGACAAGGGCATTCCTAAATACAAGTGCTATCGGTTGGATGACAAAGATACTCTTTTCTTCGAGGATCGAATTGTGGTTCCAAAAGGTGATCTGAGAAAAGTCATCATGAATGAGGCACACAATTCCCTCCTATCCATTCATCCTGGTAGTACAAAGATGTACCATGACCTCAAGCAGTCATATTGGTGGACTCGAATGAAGCGAGAGATTGCTCAATTCATGAATGAATGTGATGTCTGCAGAAGAGTGAAAGCAGAACACCAACGACCAGCTGGTCTCCTCCAACCTCTTGCTATTCCGGAATGGAAGTTTGACCATATCGAGATGGACTTCGTGACTGGTTTTCCTAAGTCCAAGCGTGGAAATGATGCTATCTTCATTGTCATTGACAAGCTTACCAAAGTGGCTCATTTTCTTCCTATCAAAGAATCTATCACAGCAGCTTAGCTGGCAGAGCTATACACCTCCAGAATTGTCTCCTTGCACGGCATTCCGCAATTGATATCTTCAGATCGTGGAAGAATCTTCACTTCTAAGTTTTGGGACTCCTTTCAGACGGCCATGGGCACCAACATTTGTTTCAGCACAGCTTTCCATCCTCAAACAAGTGGCCAAGTCGAGCGAGTCAATCAAATCCTTGAAGATATGCTCAGGGGTTGTGTCATCTCTTTCGGTATGAAGTGGGAAGATTGTCTTCCATATGCCGAGTTCTCCTACAACAACAACTTCCAAGCGAGTTCGGGCAAGGCCCCATTGGAAATCCACTATGGCAGAAAGTGCCGCAATCCTCTCAACTAGTCTGAGACACGTGAACGCCAACTTCTTGGCAACGACTTGATCACAGAAGCCGAAGAAATGTGCAAAGTCATTCGTGAGAACCTCAAAGCCGCGCAATCGCAACAGAAGAGTTACTATGATAGCAAGCACCGTGACTTGGCTTTTGAAATCGGAGACCATGTCTACCTCCGCGTCTCTCCAATGAAAGGCACTCGTCGCTTCGGTATCAAAGGGAAGCTTGCCCCTAGATACGTGGGTCCTTTCAAGATCACCGGCAAAAGAGGCGACCTCGCCTATCAACTTGAGCTTCCATCCAACTTTGCAAACGTGCACGATGTGTTTCACGTGTCACAGCTTCGCAAGTGCTTCAAGACTCCTGAGCGCACTATCAACTTCGAAGAGATCGACCTCCAAGAAGATCTCTCTTATCATGAGCATTCCGTTGCTATTCTTGAAGAAACCGAGCGCAAGACTCGCAACAAGTCTATCAAATTCCTGAAAGTGAAGTGGTCACACCATTCCGACCGAGAAGCCACCTGGGAGCGCGAGGATCACCTCCGTTCCGAATATCCGGAGTTCTTTCAATCCTAGATCTCGGGACGAGATCCTCTTGTAGTGGTGGAGTGTTGTAACACCCCGGATGTAACTTTCCACCTTTGTAACTCCAACTCTTGTCATTTTCAGCCATGTGATATGATATTCCCTCCATGGTTGGGTTTTGTCTTTTGTTTTTGCATTTTATTCATGTCATGCATATCTTATCATGTCATCATGTGCATTTCATTTTGCGTACGTGTTCATCTCATGCATCCGAGCATTTTCCCCGTTGTCCGTTTCGCAATCCGACACTCCCACATGCACCGGCGCACCCCTCTTGTCTCCTTTTCGTGTGTGGGTGTTGAACGTTCTTGGAATGGACCGAGCCTTGCCAAGTGGCCCTGGTATAGCACCGGTAGACCACCTGTCAAGTTTCGGGTCATTTGGAGCTCGTTTGGTACTCCAACGGTTAACTGCACTCCCGCAAAGGCCTCTTTTGAGTTGCAGCCCAACACCCCTCCAAAACAGCCCAATAACCCATCTAACTCCCCTCCATGCTCTCGGTCGTTCGATCACGATCGTGTGGGCAAAAACCGCACCTCATTTGGAGTCTCCTAGCTCCCTCTACCTCTATATATAGATCCCTTCCTCGAAATCCGGGCAAACCCTAAAAATCTCCCCTCTCCGCGCCGCCGGACACGTCCGGGCGAGCCGGACACGTCCGCCGCCGCGCCCCCGGCGAATCAGGCAGCGCCACGTGGGCACCGCCGCCGCCCACCGCCGCTGAACGCGCCAGGCCCGCCAGGCCCGTCCCCGGCCCCCGCCGCC